>NC_068981.1:198118154-198120134 GCF_001194135.2 Octopus bimaculoides | reverse complement strand
AGTACATCCCCACACCAGCTCTGTATTTCTCTGTCTCAATCTGACTGTCTCCCCAGCCCCCTTATCCTTCCTTGTCCTACTGGGGTGGCCAAGTAACCCCTCCATAGCAACATGACTATCTCTCTCCCTCTATCATATTCTGATGTCTCGTTTGGCACACAGCCCCTCCTCTTGGTTCCCTTACCTCTTTCAACCAAGAGGTCTTTTCCAACCCAGCTGGTGCTGGTGCCACATAAAAGGCACCTGTGCCAGTGACCCGTACAAAGCACCTGGCACACTATGTAGAGTAGTTGGCATTAGGAAGGGCATCTCAGCCATAGAAACCAAGCCAAAACAGACAGCTGGAGCCTGGTGCAGCTCTCCGGCTTACTAGCTCTGGCCATCATCATCGTCATTTAATGTCTGCTTTCCATGCTGGTATGGGTTGGACGGTTTGACTGGGGGCTGGCAAGTCAGAAGGCTGCACCAGGCTCCAATATTTTATTCTTTTTCTTTCTTTTGCTGGCCTCAGCTAGAGGCTGAGGCCATGCTGTAGCACCACCTTCAGTGTGATTGGTTTTCTTTCTGCTATTGTTTCTGACAGAGCTGCTTTTCTGAGTGTGCCCTTTTGCAATGTGGGTTCATGTGGCATCTCAGATAAAAATTCATTCAAAACATTCTTTGAAAGCATCAACAGCTATATCCTGCAGACCTCTGAGGTTTGGCAGACCCCACTCCTGGGTTTTGCAGTTTATAGAATCTAAAGCTTTTCTCTTTTATTTTGCAGATAACCAGGAAAATCCATATTCAACCATTGATATCTCAAACAGAGGAAATACATTTGTTCCTGCAAAAACTTTCAATGACAATGAAGAATCCATTGAAACAAGAAATAATGTTCCTTCCAAGGAAAACAACCAAATAACAGATATTTTAAATACAGTAAGTCATTTTAGATATATATTTTATCAAATATTTTCTTTTTTCAGAAATGTTTATAGGCTTCTTATCAATAGGTTTGTTGATTTTAAAAACAAATCTTTTTCTTATTTGTGTAATATATTTAAACACTTATTTTGTAAATGTGAGGCCCAAAACACAGACTGTCTTGAGAAGGTTATGACTCCCTTCTGTCTCCTCTTTCACTTGAACTCTCTCCTCTTATACTCAGAAAGCTTCTCTGTTTGTAGAAATATTCTTACTCAGGTGCTGTCCACTAGTTGTCCGCTAGTGTCCACTGGTTTCTTAGGTTGTTTTAGTCTTCATTCATGTTCTGTGGAATTGGCCGATTCTCACTTGATTATTGACCGCAGTTCTAGTTTTCCCATATTAACATCACTTATTGAAAGGGTCTGTAGTATGACACATACTGCCCCCAAACTCGACCACTTCCTTCCATGTCCTAAACCCGTACAGTTGTCTCTCCTTCCGTCATCAGTTGATGTCTTTTGTAGCCAAGTCGACCCTCACCCCATTTACACCCTGACTTTCCATTCAGCTTATCATTACACACTCAGGCTTCATACATTCCACTCCAACCCCATCTCTTCACATCTCCCACATTCAACCCCCTCAATTTTCTACTACCAGCGATTGCAACATGTACTTTATAGGGACTTCTTTGGCACAGAGAAAGAACCCCTATATTGCTGCTTCTTCTATACACCACCCACACCCAGAAAATGTTTCATCTCCTAGGGAACAGGAACCCCCAAAACATACAAGACTTAACTTAGAAGTAGAAGCACAGCATCATCATCATCATTTAACATCTGTTTTCCTTGCTGGCATGGGTTGGATGGTTTGAGAGGATCCAACATACCACAGTATTGCATTGAGCGCCAGTGTCTGGAGGCCTTTCCTGGACTGCCATGTTAGCTTGGCGATAACTATTAATATCCAGTACCTCTGCCGTAGTCTCCTTTAGAGAGATTTAGAAATATTAATTTTTATATATGCACATATATATATATATATATATATATATATATATATATGTGT
>NC_068981.1:198106649-198118109 GCF_001194135.2 Octopus bimaculoides | reverse complement strand
CCCCAGTACTAGCTTTACAGACCACCTGGGGTCCACAACCACTGATCTATGCCATCACATGTCTTTAGTTCATGATAAGAAAAAATTGTCAAAGAGAAGCTAAATTGACTGTATGTTGTGTTTATCAGGATTTGAACCCGTTTTCTATGGGGAGGTAGTTTAGCACTTAACGATTACCCTTCTTCCTCTCTGTTATTACCTTAGACCAGAACTAGATTTCCTTTGACCGGCACCATCTCTGACAACAAAATGAAGACTAAAACAACCTAAGAAACCAGTGGACACTAGCGGACAGCACCTGAGTAAGAATATTTCTACAAACAGAGAAGCTTTCTGAGTATAAGAGGAGAGAGTTCAAGTGAAAGAGGTGTACATGGTCTGTGTTTTGGGCCTCACATTTACAAGCTACATTTAAAGTCTCTCATCAGTAACATAATTAGTTTGATAATTAATTATGCAAGGATTTTTGATAATAAAACTTTCTTTGCAGTCTTCTGAAAACTTGAACACTGCCAAAGAAGGAACTGCAGAACCAATTTATGCCACGGTCAATAAAACCAAAAAATTGACTCTTGAACAACAACGAGGTAACGCTTAGAGATGTTCTTGTTGTGTTTATTGACATTTTCTCTCCTTCTTCCGTATTACAGAAATGTTTTGTTTCCCGGTTTTGAAAATAATGAAGAATTTTGTAAAATAGTTTTGGCGTTATTAACATGGTGCTTTGAAAAATAAATTAGCATGAGATTCTGATGGAGTGTTTCAATTTAGATCACTTCAAAGCAGTAAATTTATGTCATAGAACCAAGGGGTGGGGTGGTGGGGTGTTAATCTTGAGGGTGGGGTGGTAGTGGTGTTGATATGAAAAGGGTCCAGGCTTCAGAGGAACATATTCTGAATAAATTTTGTAGTTTAAAGAAAATAATGGACAGAGGGATACTTCCCATCATCATCATCATCATCATCATCACCACTACCATTATCATCATCATTATTAACACTACCACCATCATCATCATCATCATCTTCCAGAATACTGATGGTTTGGGTTTCTTTTGGATGAAACACTTTCAGTTTTATTTTATTTATTTTCTTATGAAAGAAATATCCAATAACTTCATCAAACTCCAATATTAGAAATATATTTGATCATGGAATGTAATTAATGACTTCACTTATAACTATACTAATAATTGCACTAATGACTATATAAATGATTGCACTCTATCACTGTACTAACACATTAAATAATTGCTTTCACTTCTGATCTGTCTTTAGTAAAATTAATTAATTAAAAGATATTAACATTAAATAGCAGGGAAGGATGCATTGGATAATGTACTCCTAGGTACATTGTACCTGAATAAAGTCTGGTTACAGAGAGAAAATCTTTAATCATAGACTTTTGGGGTCAGAATTTCTTTGGTTTTATTTACTTTTAGAAATAGAAATTAATTACCAAAATACGTTAAAATTAATTGGATCAATTTAAAAAAAAAATATATCAAATTTAATTTTGGAGATTCTAATTAGCATAAGCCTCACAGAGGCAAAGTAGCTGAGTTCCTTTCAAGGGTTGGGCCTCACGGAGGCAATGACCAAGACCTTTGGCATTATACCGTGCTTGAGAAGAAGACCCATCAAGCCGAGCAAAATGGCAGTCGTGGCAGATACAGATGTCATGCAAATTGGTACCTGTGCTGGTAGCATGCAAATGCAGCCATTACACTCTTGGAGCTGTAGGAAACCATGCCAAATCAGACTCGAGTCTGGTACAGTCCTTCCAACATGCCACCTCTGGTCAAACCGTCTTACCCATGCCAGCATGGACAATGGATGTTAAATGATGGTGATGATGTGCTTAATCATTCAGCATTCAGATTATTCTGTCAAATCATTATCATCATCATCATTTAACATCTGTTTTCCATACTGGCATGGGTTGGATGGTTTGACTGGGGACTGGCAAGCCAGGAAGCTGCACCAAACTCCAATCTGATCTGGAAAAGTTTCTACAGCTGGATGCCTTTCCTAACACCAGCCACTCTGAGAGTGTTGTGGGTGCTTTTTACGTGCCACTGGCACAGGAGCCAGTCAGGCAGCCTTGGCACCGACCATGTTTGGATGGTGCTTTTATGTGCCACTGGCACGGGAGCCAGTCGAAGGGCACTGGCATCGACCACATTTGGATGGTGCTACAAAAATACCCATGGCTAATTAGCAAAGAGCCTAGAATTTATCCAATTTGGCTCTGATCAGGTTTATTTTATATCATAAAATAAAAAACAAACAGAAAACAGTGCAAGCAACCTGCTTAGGAGAATGGTTCCTCTTAAAAAAACAAAACACAGCCTTCGAATAGAACCAATTGCCTAGTTGTGTTGCAGACAACCCTTTTAGTGTTTGGACGTAATAATATATAAAGCCCTCAGTCCATGGTGATAAGATGAGTATCTGTCCACAAAAACCATTCCAATAAACATAACATACAACACAAAGATTAATAGTTTTCTTGTTGCTGAATATGTCAGATGATCAAGGTTTTTGGTGAGCAGAAAGAGGTGGTTGTGAGAGACTTGTCCAAGTTATGATGCCAACAATGGTAAAACAGGCATAAAATCCTGCTAGCAACGACAACAGGGATAAACCGGAATGGCTCTGTGATACTAATTCGATATTTTGTATAAATCTCCAAAAGGATTATCTGGTCAGATACTTATGTCTGAAATGTGTCGTTTAAAGCTGAATGCAGTGCGTAAAATTGTTTTGTTTGGTGGTGAAGAGGAGGAAGCCCCATGGAACATAACATTTTTATACATTATCTGGTCTGATTTAGAGTGATACTCTTCAATAATGCTGCCAAAGAGTTTGATTCTTAGAGAACTTATGTAAATGTGGTAGAATGATGTACAGGAACATTAAAGCATGAAGTATTTTCTAAAAGAACAGTTTGCTAAATATAATCGTTAAGGTAGACAAACGAAAAGTTAATCATTTGATATGATTTAGAATAGTTATATTATTTAAGATTGTGTACAAATAATGATTATTTATTTATTAACAGGAGATGAGAATGGAACTGGTAACTAATTTCTCTAATTCTTTATTTGTTATTTGCATAATATTTGTCAAAAGCTGCAGCTTTCTGAGTGAATTCTTCCACATTGTCTCCATATTGACATTTGGGGAGTAAAAACCAACTGAAATCAGCCAATAATCCTGTAAGAACATAGTTAAGAACTTGATTCAAGAATTAACGCTGAAACATAACTGGGAGATACATTGTTGTTTAGACATTAAGAATAGCTTCCATCTGATTCCTGAAAATTGTATTGCTTCAACTGACCACTTTGGTCTTCCTCAAAGACGATGAAGAATGCTTCTTTTCGACCGTTTCCTTCATGTTTCAGACACAAGATATTAGAATGGTAAGCCCAGAAAGTTGGCTGATTCGAGGATGTTGTCTGTCTTGGAAATGGAACACACCTACAATGTCCTGGTTGCTTATTTGAGTTACTTCTGTGTCCTTATCATTGGTCTTCATAATCTGGCAATATGACTAAGATATGCTGCAACCCCAACCCCTCATGTTCAGTGCTGTTTCCACAGCAAACATACAAAGTTCACTGGTTCAAACCATGATAAGAACTGAAAAAGACTGTTTGTTTCACTTTGTTGTTGAAACATTTATCAGGAACTGTGAATCTGAGATTTCTTCTTATTATTTTTGCCAGTCTCTGTATTCTTTTATATGTTTCAGCTCTAAGGCTTTGGCCATGCTGGGGCATTGCCAGTGAATGCAGGGGCACTACATCTGATCAGTTTGCTTAATGCTGTTTCCTTCAGGCTTCCTCTCAAGGTTCATTGAAGGCTTTTAGATAATTCTTTTTGAAGGATTTTTACAAAAACTACTTGAACAATGGAAATGTTTATCTTGGGATGGAAAATTTCTGAGTTTATTGAAATAAATTTACTCTTTAAATCTCAGTTTAGTTAAGATTGTCAGTTAAAGTACGAGAAGAGATTCTTCTTTTGATAATTTCTTCTCTTGATTACAATACAGAGAAGAGGAATTAACATCCGTTTTAATGTTAGAAAACAAACATTGAGAAGAAGAAGAAGAAGAAAACTTTGGTGTCTTCTTGTATGGAAAATATTAATTGAATACAAAAGCTAGGTTTATTTGTGTTATTATTGAAAAGTTTGTAGCTGAATGCATAATTTGTCTTAAGAATTAAAGATGGAATTTCTTTGTTTCAAATTAGAAGCAAACATTCACTCAGGAAGCTGCTTCTGTGACAATGCATGGTTTTCCATTCTTACTTTCATTTTTAACAATTTTATTTCTTTTTTAGTCCAGCTTCAACAAAATTCAGTTTTCTATTTTAGAAACAAATTATAACTTTTTCCTGTTTCAATCTTTATTCTTTATTAACACTTCATTGATGAACCTACTTAATTACTATCCTCCTCATTATTCTATTTTAAACAAATTCCTCTGCTTTTTTCCTCATTTAGATCAAATTTAAAATTTTACTTTTTAACGAATTTACTTTATTACTGACTCCTTTTTTTTCACAACCATTTTCAACATATTTTTATAACAACACTTTACAACTTTAATCACCAAATATTTTTTTGTTTTGCTCTAATTACATTTTAAAAATGAATTATACTCATTGTTGTGGTGGATGGCAGAATAACAGGCTCCGGAATATTCATTTAAAGATGTTTTTGTTAAATATTGTTATTGTTTTTGTTGAATAAAATTTGTTGAAAAAAAGCCGCAATAATTATGCAACAACCCAATATTTCCAACTTTTTAAAAAAGTATCTAGTTGTGATGAATTTACCAGAAGACTCTTTGTTTTGTATCCTTACAACTGTAAACAGTCATTAATATCTGATTTGCCATCATGTGCCACACAAAAGTTTTTGTTAGAAAAGGGTAATCCTTCATAAATGTACACATGCTTTTGGTGTTTTAAAGATAAAGAGTAGAGCTGTAAAATATGGCAAAAAAATACGGCACCCTCTCCCCCTCCCTGCTTTGTGCATCTTTAGAAAAGGTCAGAAAACTCAGACACATCTCCCCTATACTACAAACACTAAAATAATTTCATAATGAGCTGGTTAAAGGCCAACTAGTTAGACTTTTATTGTTAAACCAGGATGAAAATCAGGGAAAAGAAAATTTTCCCTGATTTCTGAAAATCAGGATGAAATTTCCAATTTGCTGAGATGCTTGGACAACATTGGTGAACTGGAAGAATTTCAGTCGAACCTGGATGTACAGTAACTGTAAATATGGTAGCATTACAAATATATAATGCTATATGTTACACTACAAACACATAGTACTATAGATATAATATATTAACACACACACACATAGTGCTATAGATATAATATATTAACACACACACGCACATAGTGCTAGAATTATAATATAGTGATACTGTAAATATAATATTTGGTATTATACAGTAATTATATAAATAGATTAATGTGAAAAAAGCATCTCAGTTGTAAGATCCCATCCAACTTGTTCTACTGGGGAAAGCTGGCCCCCTGTGCCCAAGGAGAAGAACTCTGGAGCATATGTTTAGTAGCTGTCCTAAATCCCAGAGAAAGGGGCAAAGGGAAGTTGCTTCAGGTGACTGTGGATCAGGAGGTGTGAGCCTTGGGAGTGGGCAGTGCTAACAAGTGGACACAAACTGGGTCACTTGGGTGAAGATGTCTGATGTTGAAAGACTCAAAACACCTAATGACACCAGGAGACATCATTGATGATGTGTCTGGGTACATAAGATGATGGATGGAGAAGCTACACACACATACACACACACACACGATGAAGGAACAGGCTTCAATATTAGCAGTCATGTTATTTTGTAGCATTTTGTTTTTGTTTGTAATATTTATTGTGAAATGAAGGCAGTGAGCTAGCAGAATTGTTAGGATGCCAGACGAAGTGCTTAGCGGCATTTCGTCATTTTTACATTCTAAGTTCAAATTTTGTCGAGATCAACTTTACCTTTTATCCTTTTGAGGTCGATGAAAGAAGTACCAGTTGAATACTGGGGTTGATGTGACCAATTTAGCCCCTTCCTTGGAATTGCTGACCTTGTGCCAATATTTGAAACTAATATTTGTTATGAAATGACTTCTAAAATTGTTAATTAATGGTTGAGAAGTGCTTCCTAACAACAACAACACAGTTTTCTGTATTGAAAAAATGGTTTACATGTTGAAGGAATTCTTTGAATTGTGTTTGCAGCATTTATGGATGAATTGGGGCTGAGTGATTCAGACGATCTCATTGATGCCCCTGCACCAACTCCCTTCGATCAGAAACCAACTGGAAATAGCGGTTTTGATGGTGGAAGTGACTGGGACAGCGTTGTCGCTGAGGATGTGTCAAAGGCAGATGATCAACAAGAGCAGGTGAGAGACTCTTTGACTTCCTCTAAGACACAATGTACAGGACTGCTGTAAGAATGACGCCAAAGCAGATGCAGAACCTGGCAGAGCCCTCCGGCTTGTCAGTTCTTATCAAATTGTCCAACTCATGCCAGCATGGGAAAAGAGATGCTAAATGATGATAACTGCATCAGTCAGCCAGCCTCGAAACATATGATATCACAAGAATGGTACTAACCTGGCTGACATCCATTTTGAAGGAAGTGAGGAGTTCTCTAATGTAAAGGAAGAAAACTCTCATCTCTTTTTTTTGTTGTTCATTTCTGTTCTGTAACAGAATCCTTAAAAGACTCGGCTTTTGATTTTGATAATGATTTTAAGGAATTTACATTTAACAAATCTCAGTTGAAGACTTTCTGCATTTTGTTTTGTAGTTACAACGACCGTAATTTTAAGGAACAGGACAATCCAGGCATGGTTGTCTGGTTAAGAAACTCACTCTGTACTTGGCTTTTGGTGACTTGGAGAAAGCCTTTTACAGGGTCCCCGATCCTTTATCTGGTGGCCAATGCAGGAACTAGGGATAGGTGAGTGGTTGGTGAGAGCTGTACAAGCCCTGTACAGGGATTCTGTCAGTAAGGTGAAGGTTGGCATTGAGTATAGTGAAGAATTCCTGGTAGAGGTAGGGGTTCACCAAGGATCTTCTTATCCATCATAGTCTTCCAGGCAATAACAGAGGAATTTAAGACAGGCTGCTTGTGGGAGCTCCTCTATGCTGATGACCTTGTTTTTATAGCTGAATCACTGCCCAACATAGAGAAGGCCTTAGGGTTAACCTAGCAAAAACCAAAGTCTTAGTAAGTAGGAAGGCAGACAAATCACAAATCCCTTCAGGTAGATGGCCCTGCTTGATCTGTAGAAAAGATGTAGGTAGAAACTCCATAAGATGTACCTGGTGTAAGCTAAGGACACATAAGATGTGCAGCAATATCAAAGGAAGGTTAACAGGGAAAACAGCTTCTGTGTGTGGCAGGTGCACAGATACAATAGACACTGAAAATATACAGGAAATAGACACCATCAAACGCCAGGGGGTGAGGTCAAGGTAGAGGTAGTTGATAGCATCTGTTTTTTAGGTGATCAGGCTAGTAGCAGAGGTGGATGCTTGAGAGCATAGCTATGAGAATAAAAATAGGCTGGCAAAGTTCAGAGAGCTCCTAACTCTGCTGGCAACAAAGGCGTCTCCCTCAGAGTGAAAGGTAGATTGTATGTAAACACCTATGCTACATGGCAGTGAAACATGGGCTGTGACAACCGAGGACATGCGTAGGCTTGAAAGAAATGAAGCCAGTATGCTTCACTGGCTGTTCAATGTTAGTGTGCATGCATGACAGAGTGTAAGCATCTTGAGAGAAAAGCTGGGCGTAAGAGGCATCAGATGTTGTGAGGAAGAGAGAAGACTGCACTGGTATGGTCATGTGATGCGTTTGGACAAGAACAGCTGCGTAAAAAAGTGCTGATCTCTAACTGTAGAAGGAACCTGTGATAGAGGTAGACACAGGAAGACTTGGGATGAGATGGTGAAGCATGATCTTCGAACGTTGGGCCTCATGGAGGCAATGACAAGTGACCAAGACCTTTGGCGATATGCTGTGCTTGAGAAGACCCAGCAAATCAATTGAAATTGTAGTCATGGCCAATGTTGGTGTCACATAACTGGCAGCCGTGCTGGTAGCACGTAAAAAGCATGTTTCGAGTGTTGGGCCTCATGGAGGCAAAGTCACTGATGCCAGTAGCATGTGAAAAGCACCTTTCGAGTATTGGGCCGGCCACATGGAGGTAATGATGAATGACTGAGACCTTTGGCTTTATGTTATACTTGAGATGAAGGCCTATCAAGCCAAGTAAATTTGCAATCATGGCAGATACTGGTGTCCTGCAAATGGCACCCATGCTGGTGGCATGTAAAGACACCTATTACACTCTCGGAGTAGTTGGTGTTAGGAAGGGCATCCAGCTGTAGAAACCACAGCAGATCAGACTGGAGCCTGGTGTAGCCTTCCAGCTTACCAGCCCTGGTTAAACTGTCCAACCCATGCCAGCATGGACAACAGATGATGATGTGTTGCTTTGTTTACATCCTCATAACTTAACAGTCCAGCAAAAGAGACCGATAAAATAAGTAACAGGTTTGAAAGATAAGTACTAGTGTCAGTTTGTTTGATCAATCCCTTTGGGGTAGTGCCCCAGCATGGCCACAGTCCAGTAACTCTGAATCATATGAAAGATAAATTCAGTCCTGAGCTGTTGGTCAAATTTTGGTTCAAACATTGTCATCATGGGGAAATGACATATTAATTTACTTGCTCCAAGTCAAGGAAGAATCTTCTATGTGGTCATGTGATATGCTAGAAATAGCAGCTCAATCTTAGTGTTTCGAGGAAAAGAAGGACACATTGGATAATGTATTCCTA
Organism: Octopus bimaculoides; assembly: GCF_001194135.2. Lineage (NCBI taxonomy): Eukaryota > Metazoa > Mollusca > Cephalopoda > Octopoda > Octopodidae > Octopus > Octopus bimaculoides. The sequence goes on along the minus strand of NC_068981.1, from coordinate 198,109,212 downwards.
GGTATCTCCTAAAAAAAAAAAGGTGATGGTCTAGTCTGGAATGTCTTTGATCAAGTCTGACCTGGGGCTAAGCAACAACTTCACAACTAAATAGTTATCAAAAGTGTGGGGAGAGGGGGGCAGAGGTTAGTTGTAAGAGGTTCAGAGATGCCCCCCACATGAAACAGGATATTTACTACCCCTGCTCCTTTGCCTCCCCTCGGTGACCACCACTGCAGGTTCTGCTCCACTACCCTCTGTGGCAGCCAGCACTTTATTTCATTGACCACAAAGGAATGTACAAAGTTGACCAGGGCAGGATTTGAACTCAGAGTATCAAGAGAAGGAACAAATATCTCAAAGCATTTTGTCCAGTGCTCTAACGATTGTGCCATTCCACATAATGTACATTATGTATCTAGGAGTGCATTATTTAATGTACCTAATGTTTCGAAGATGGTATGTTACAATTTGAGGAAGACTTGGCTGCTGTTTCTTGAAAATCAAATGACCATTGCTCTTACAGCCCTTACCACTTCTAACCATTCTTCTGTGAAATAGGGGTGGAACATGCTAACTACCAGATAGACTGAAGCAATCTTGGCAGAATGGTTGCAGTATAAAGAATGCAGCAGATAAAAGCATGGCTTTATATGTATCACCGTCTTCATGTCTGTGAGAAAACAATGTTAGCTTAACCTTTTCGTTACTGTATTTCTGGAGAGATGCTCTGTGTTACTTTACATATAACAAAGAATTTAGTAAAATAGCTTATCCTTAAGCTAGTGTTAGGAACATAAATTGTGACTAAGGTTTGGTGGAAGATTTTAATTCAAAACTTATGAAAACAAGACATTTGTACTCAGAGCCAGAGGCAGTTTCAGCCAGGTTGGTATCAAAACGGTTAAGAATTGTTTCTCTATTATATATTTTAACCCTTTTGTTACCATATTTCTGTAGATATGCTCTGTGTTTCTTTCAATTAATTCTAAATATAACAAAGAATTTAGTAAAATAACTTAGTTGTCATTCAGCTAGTGTTAGGAACATAAATTGTGACTAAGGTTTGGTGGAAGATTTTCATTCAAAACTTATGAAAACAAGACTTATATACTCAGAGCCAGAGCTGGTTTCAGCTGGGTTGGTAACAAAAGGGTTAATGGACTACTATAGTTAAATTTGTTAATAATATCCAGATAATAAAAATGATAACGATGTAATGTGTAATTAACTAAAATATTTTAACAATTAATCAACCAAGATATTGTAATGGTTAATTAACTATGTCTTTTTATTCACTTTTCAGCTATTTAGCGAAGATCTCTTTGCTGCGTTTAATGAAAGAGTTCAGTCGAAGTCTCAACAAAATCTCTTCCATTCTGAAACCAACTGTAAGTCAGATTTACTTATTCCTACCTGGAAATGGATCTTGTTGCAATAAGAATAATGGATTAATTTTACTATTAATTGTTCATCATGATTCATCATCATCATTGTTTAACGTCTGTTTTCCATGCTAGCATGGGTTGGACGATTTGACTAAAAACTGGCGAACCAGATGGCTGCACCAGGCTCCAAACTGATCTGGAAGAGTTTCTACAGCTGGATGCCCTTCCTAACGCCAACCACTCCGAGAGTGTAGTGGGTGCTTTTACATGCCACCAGCAGGAGGGCCAGTCAGGCGGTACTGGCAACGGCCATGCTCAAATGGTGTTTTTTACGTGCTACCAGCACAAGTGCCAGTAAGGCGGCGCTGATAATGATCACACTCGAATGGTGCTTTTTATGTGCCACCAGCACGGAAGTCAGTTAGCTGCTCTGGCAACAATCATGCTCGGATGGTGCTCTTAGCGCTCCACTGGCACGGATGTCAGTCATCGAATTTGATTTGATTTCGATTTCACTTGCCTCAACAGGTCTTACAAGCAGAGTTTAGTGTCCAGTGAAAGAAGGTACGCATAAGTGGGCTGGTTACACCCCTGGCATAGGCCTTGGATTTAGGTCTCACTTGGCTTCCTGAGTCTTCTCACGCACTGCATATTTCCAAAGGTCCCGATCACAAGTTACTGCCTCGGTGAGGCCCAATGTTTGAAGGTCGTGCCTCACCACCTCATCCCAGGTTTTCCTGGGTCTTTCTATTCCACAGGTTCCCTCAACTGCTAGAGTGTGACATTTTTTCACACAGCTATCCTCATCCATTCTCGCCACATGTCCATACCAGTGCAATCGTCTCTCTTGCACACCACAACTGATGCTTCTTAGGTTCAACATTTCTTTCAAGGTACTTATACCCTGTCGAGTATGCACACTGACATTACACATCCATCGGAGCATATTGGTTTCATTCCTTGCGAGCCTGCGTATGTCCTTAGCAGTCACGGCCCATGTTACACTGCCATGTAGCATGGCTGTTTATACACGTGTCATATAGTCTACCTTTTACTCTGAGCAAGAGGCCCTTTGTCACCAGCAGAGGTAAGAGCTCTCTGAACTTTGCCCAGGCTATTATATCATCATCATCATCATCATCGTTTAACGTCCGCTTTCCATGCTAGCATGGGTTGGACGATTTCACTGAGGACTG
>NC_068981.1:198103952-198106193 GCF_001194135.2 Octopus bimaculoides | reverse complement strand
TATATATATATATATATATATGTATATACCCACACACACAACAAGAAATAATATTTGTCTCTTTTTCTAGAAACAAAAGGGTTTCTAGGACAGCAAAAGAATTGCTCAAATATAAATGAGACGAAGATAAACAAACATTGGTTACAGAACAAACATTAAATTTGAGTGTTTTTTAGGATTCTGAAGGAGAACTTCCCAAAGAATCATAAATACTACAGCATTTGCAGTAAGTCTCCTATCAAATTCTCTTACTCAGTAATGCCAAATTTGGCCTCTGTTATTGCATCTATTAATAGAAGCAAGTTAAATGGGCAAGGGCACTGGAGGTGTTCTGATGGAAATTTTGCTCTGTGAGTACCCAAAATGGCCATTGATGCGTGTGAATTTGACCTGTGGAAGTCTGTTTATTTATGAACTTTTGGATGTACTTGTGTGAGGGGAATAAAAAGACTTTTGTCAAATATTAAAAAAAATATTTTTAATCGTTTGATAAAACTTTTTTAGTTGCTGGACATTTATTCTATTTTATTTTAATCTTTATTTTATCTTTTGTCTATTAGTTTTTTGGTAGTTTACACATTTTTAGTTGTTTATATTTACTTTTTTCATAAGCCGTTCTATTTGTATTTTATTCAAATATATATTTTTACCTTCTGTGTTTTTATGTATATGTATTTTTGTTTATGAGTTTCAGAACCATGGTGATATTTATATGTGATTAAATGTTTGAGGTATGGTGTCTTATATAAAGTCGTTGACTCAAAGTGCTGGGCTCACAAAGAATAAGTCCTAGTGTTGATTTGCTTGAAGGTGGTGTTCCAGCATGGCTGCAGTCAAATGTCTGAAACAAGTAACAGAGCAAAGAATCTGTGACATAACCAATACAAACGTTCAACGAAGTTTAAACTGATATGAATTTTCTTTTTCTTTATATTTTTGTAGATTTTGGAGAGATGGATGAAAGCAACGGTGATTGTAAACAAAATGAGAATTTAATGTCTCACAAACCTTTGATTATGAAGAATGATTGGGATTCTTCGTGTTTATCGTCACCACCAAATTATGATGCGAAGGAGTCGAATCAACCAAAAAGTGAAGCTAATCAACATAATTCCAAAGATTTTTTGTGTCAAATGTCTTTGAATAAAGAGTCTGACAGTGGTGATGAAGATAGTGATTGGGATTCCCCTGCTAATTCTACCAATTTACCAAAAACTGATGTTAATGGTACCAGGGTTAACACCACAACAACCAATATGGCATCAATAAAAGTCGACCAAGAAGAGGTCGGTCCATTGAAATGCTTCTTCTTCTCTTTTGTTCAGCTTTTATTGTTTTATTTCATATCTTCTTGTTTTTTTCTTTTTTTTACAACTTTTAAGAGAATTTATTAATAAGTTTAATTGTTCCTGATGATTATTATGAAAGTCATTCTATCTGCCAAGAACCAGCTCTAACCAGATTGTGGCAATAATATTACAGTATTGCTATTCAGTAAGAGGGGAAAGACTAATGGGAACAAACCATCATCCTCTCCACCTGCATTTTACATTGATCACCCTCAACCACACACATCATCATCACCATTATCTCTCTCTCTCTCTCTCTCTCTCTCTCTCTCTCTCTCTCTCTCTCTCTCTCTCTCTCTCTCTATCTATCTCTTTCTCTCTCTCTCTCTCTCTCTGACTCTCATCTTTCCCTTGTCCACCATATCACTCTTACAATTCTGCTGCTGCTCACCCTTCCACACCTTTTTCTGCACTGTCACTTATTTCCTACTCTTCCCTCCACTCGTATGTGTCATTGGTTACCCACTACCCCTCATCCACCCCTCAACCCTACTCAGTCCCTACAGTTGTCACCTCCTTTTCCTTACCTTCCCTGCTTATCATCCTTCAACACTTGTCCTTCAGTGTATTTATCTTTTCACCCATTCCCCATTTCTCACCCTCCCATGTACTCTTGCAACCTCTACCCACCACATCATGTCTACTTACCTCATACCTTAAGGGTCCACCCCTATTTTTATCTCTCTTTCCAGCTCCATCCTAGACATTCCCACCCACTCTTCTATGATGTCACTAGCCATGCAGCTCCTCTACAGCAACAACCCTGTTCTGTTCTGACCCTTCCTCACACACTTTAACCCCTCATCCCATACCATAAAGCTGCCTTAATCTCTACTGTAGCCCCAATAAATTAAACGAGATCTTAGTCTTGCTTATTACCTGGTAACCTCAC
>NC_068981.1:198093825-198102965 GCF_001194135.2 Octopus bimaculoides | reverse complement strand
ACAACCCCTACCACCCACCACCATTACTTCCACAATGTTAAGAGCTTTGTTAAATGTTGAAATGAATGGAACATGTTGATAAAGTGTGCAATTTTTAGTATTTGCAGCGAACGTCATCCTTAAGACGGATGAGCTCCGCAGCAAAGAACTTGGATATGGCAGCAAGTAAAATTATTGCTTGTTCCAGCCAACCGTCTGATTACCTTATTGAATCGTCAGGTTTGTACAAGAATGCTTATGAAGAATTTGTTAGCAGCGTAGGACTTGTTGCTGATATGACACCCGACCTAACTGCCAAGACACAAATTATGGAGAAACTTGACAGCATCTCTGATGTCTCAAGTCGTTTGCTTCTGGTTGCCAATGCTGTCTCCACTGACCAAACTGACCACAGTGCAAAGAACAAACTCTCAGGTGCAGCAAGGTAGGAATTCAGTTTGGTTTTACCATTAATTTTGTTCTTTTGGTGGAATTCGTTATGTGTCACATGTTAAACAATCACGTGACAATAATCCAAGCAGTGAGCTGGCAGAATCGTTAAGCGCTCGGGGCCAAAAAGCTTAGTGGCATATCATGTCTTTATGTTCTGCATTCTGTTTCCACCAAGTTCAACTTTACTTTTCATCCTGTCAGGGTCAATAAAATAAGTACCAGTTATAAACTAGGGTTGATCTAATCAGCATTGCTCATACTGTGCCTATATACAGGGTGTCCCCCAAAATTTGACATCATTTCGTCCAAATTGTCTCAAATTTTAGCAGTATGTCTAGAATTCAATCCATTTTTAAAATATGATCTTTCATAGGTTTTTCTTTTCAAGATTAGACATGCCGTTTACTGCAAGAGAAAAGGCATTTTGTGTATTGAAGTATGCCCAAACTCAGTCAAATGTGAATGTGCAACATGTATTTATTAGATTTCATAAACAAATATCAAGAGGGAAGTATATTTAGATGTGGCACAAGAACTTTCAAGAAGAAGGTTGTTTGTGTTGGAAAAAAGGATCTGGACGGCCGACAGTTTCAGAAGAGATGGTCAACCAACTTTGGGAAACATTTAGTCGGAGTCCAAAGGAATCTGTGCGAAGAGCAAGTCTGGAAACCCGGCTCTTCTAGTCCATTGTTTGGCATGTCATAAGAAAATCCTTGCAGCTGACCCCCTACTAGCTTCAGCTTGTGCAGACTTTAAAGCTGGTTGAAAAGCAAAAGTGTAAAACATTCTGTGAAGATATGAAAGAGAAATTTTAAGATGACGACTTTGAAAACCATCTTGTTTTCAGTGACAAAGCTACAGAACATATGAATGGCAAAATGAACAAGCAAAATGTTTGCATTTGGGGGCAAAGAAAATCCAAATGACACAATTGAACATGGAAGGGACTCGCCAAAATTGAATTAGGGTGTTCTGCCCCACCTTATAAATAATCATCTCACAGAATTTTTCGTTGGAAATCTCTAGAATAAGACTTGTTATGTTCAAAATTAAGCCTATCGACTTTCATTTCTCTTGACCATGTAGTCACTCCAATATGGACATCTCAAATGATGTCAAATTTTTTAGGCACCCTCATCATCATTATCGTTTAACATTTGTTTTCCATGCTGGCATGGGTTGGGCGTTTTGACTGAGGTCTGGAGAGCCAGTGGCTGTACCAAGCTCCAATCTGTTGTGGCAATGTTTCTACAGCTGGATGCCCTTCCTAATGCCAACCACTCTGAGAGTATAGTGGGTGCTTTTTCCATGCCACAGGCACAGAAGCCTGTCATCAATCACATTTGGATAGTGCTTTTTACATGCCACCAGGACGGGGGCTAGTGAGTGGGTATTGGCATCAACCACATTCAGATGGTGGTTTTTACGTGCCACCAGCACAGGGGCCAGTCAGTGGGTACTGGCACCATCCACGTTTGGATGGTACTTTTAACGTGCCAAAATATCAATAATTATTATATTTCATACTAACACCTCTCTCTCTCTGTCCCTCTTCTCTTAAGCTTACACTCATCATCATCATTCAATGTCCATTGTCCTTGCTGGCATGAGTTGCATGCTTGACCAGAGCTGGCAAGCAGGTGAGCTGCTCCAGGCTCCAGCCTGATTTGGCCTGGTTTCCACAGCTGGATGCTCTTCCTAGCACCAACCGCTTTACAAAGTGTGCTGGGTGCTTTCTATGTGGCACTGGCACAAGTGCTTTTACATGGTGTCACATGAGTGTTTTTATGTGGCATTGCACAGGTGCTTTTGCATACCATTAGCACAGGACTCTTGCAGGCTAATCCTCTTCCCCAGGGGAACCAGTCTTAACACTTCAGCTGTGAAATATTAGTCTTCTTGAGCACAGCAAGGTACCAGGTAACTCGGTCCTTTGTCATTTCACCCAAAAGGCTCAGCATCCTGAGGTTGTCCTTCAGTACTTGGTCCCGTGTCTTCCTGAGTCTCCTGCTTCCACGTGTTCCATCTTTTTTGAGAGATCAGTGCTTTTTTATAGAGCTGTCGGCCTCCATCCGCGTCACATTATCAAACCAGCACAGGTTTCTCTCTTGCTCACAACAACCAATTCCTCTTATGCCTAACTTTGCTCTCAATATACTAGCACTCTGTTGAACATGTAAACTTACATTACACATACAGTAGAACGTACTAGCTTCACTCCTTTCTGATGTTCACATGCCCTCTGCATTCAAGGCCCACATCTCTCACTACCATGTAGAATTGCTGTCCACATACATGCATCATACAATCTTCCTTTCACTCAGAAAGAGAAACCTTTTGGGGCCAACAGAGGTAAAAGCTCTCTGAATTTCTTCCATGCTATTCTTATTCTAGCTGTTACACTCTCCATACATCCTCCCCCACTACTAATTTGGTCCCTGAGGTAGCAGAAATTATCTACTACCTCTAATGAGCTACTAGGTCATCTGAGAGAATCAATTTCCCAAGTCTCAATAGTTTTTATGGATCCTGTGCATCCACATATGAACACTGCATTCTCAGATAACCTTCCTATTATTCCACTACCCCTTGTGTTTGTCCATAGCTTACACTGGGTGCACAGTATGGAGTTCCTGCCTACACCTTTCCTACAAATTGAACAGGGCCACCTACCTAAGCGGGGAGTAGAGTCCTGTCCATTTTCTTGCTTACTAGGATGATATGGAATCTGCTATGAGGGCAAGATCATCAGCATAGTAGTTCTCGGGGTCTGCCAGTCTTGAATTCCCCTGTTATGGCCTGGAGGACAAAGATGGAAAGGACGGGACTGACGTGTGAGCCTTGATGAACTCCTGCCTGTACACCAAATTCTTTGCCATACTTGTGGTTAACTCTCACCTCACCTCATCTCATCTTTGTATATGGCCTGTACAGCATTCACCACCCATTCATCTACCCCTAACCTCCTCAGAGCCCATCATATCACACAGAGGGTTACTCTATCAAAGGATTTCTCTACATCAAGTATCATAAATATACCTGATTAGATTGTTGATGCATTTTCTCTAAACCTAATAAAATCAATTTAATTTTATTGCCTGTAATAATTTACACACACATGAGCAATTCAGTTGATACACTTGAACTGTTTTAAGTGTCCCAAAACCACTGAGGTGTGACATAAAGAAAAGCATTCAGTCCCCTCTCTCAAATGGTTGCTGTTAGGAGGCGCATCCAACTGTAGAAGCCATGCCAAAAGCATACATTTGTACATGATACAGTGGAGCCATGCAACTCCTGCTGTTATTTAATCCAGGAACTCTAAACAATGAGATAACTTCCAGACATCATTGCTTATTAAACCATTCTTTACTTATGAAACAATATTATTTACCCATGCTAGCATGGAAGGCGGATGTCGGTTATGATGATAAGGGTCCCAGCTGATGCAATCAATAGAACCAGCTTGCTATTGAAATTAATGTGATGAAAATGAGATGTCAGTATTATTTTCATTTTTGCATAATTTAGACAATCTATTCACTGTGTATGTGTATGTGTGTGTGTGTATATATATATATATATATATGACAGTACCACTTGATTGGCACTCGTGCCAGTGGCAAGTAAAAGGCATCATTCAAGCGTAGTTGATATCAGTGCTGCCTGACTGGTCCCATTCCAGTGGCACATAAAAAAAGACCATTCAAGCATGGTCGATGCCAGTGTTGGCTGACTGGCCCTTGTGCCGGTGGAATGTGAAAAGCACCCACTTCACTCTCGGAGTGGTTGGCAGTAGGAAGGGTATCCAGCTGTAGAAACTTTGCCAGATCGGATTGGAGCCTGGTCCAGCCTTCCAGCTCGCCACCCTTCAGTCAAACTGTCCGACCTATGCCAGCATGGAAAGTGGACGTTAAACGATGATGATATATACACATGCACGTATACATATTATATATATTGTAGTTGTGAGCATGTAAAAAGCACCATCTGAACATGGCTGATACCAGTGCCACTTTGACTGGATTCTGTGCCGGTGGCACGTAAAAAGCACCCACTACACTCTCGGAGTGGTTGACGTTAGGAAGGATATCCAGCTGTAGAAACTCTGCCAGATCAGAGTGGAGTCTGGTGTAGCCTCCTGGCTTCCCAGACCCCAGTCGAACTGTCCAACCCATGCCAGCATGGAAAACGGACGTTAAACGATGATGATGATGTACATAGTGTGATGTATGTGTAATTGTAGATAGTATTTGCAGTTTGTTGTTGTTGTTGTTGTTACAGATTTGTCACAGAATGCATTGACCAACTGATCAATGTTTGTTCTGGAATTGAAACAGAAGAAGAGAAAGAGATTGAAGAAAATAATGCAGGAGAGTCTCAGGTGAGTTGTTTCCCTTGCAAAAGCCTCTTCTTTCAGTTATTGGTGGTGGAGGTGGTGGTGGGTCTGGCCTAACACTAGAAATATTAAAATAGTTTAAGAATGTTTTAAACAATTTCATTTCAAAGAAAATTCTTAATATCAATATTCTAGCAGGAATTACTGTGTATTTAAGAGGAACAGTTGTGTGTGTGTGTGTGTGTGTGTAGTGGCATGTAGCCTAGGGGTGAGGGTACTTCACCCCTGAAAACCACAAGATTGTGGTTTTCAATTCTTAGCCTGGCAGAACAGTGTTTTCAAGCAAAACATTTCATTTCCTGTTGGTCCAGTCCACTCAGCTGTAAATGGAGCCCCCTGTGGCAAACTGGTTTTTCCTTTTGAGGTGAATGCTGGTCTGCTCACTTAGGAAAGCTAAAACAATGCAAGGAAGCGCATTGTGACTGGCGGTGTATACCAGCATCTGATAGTCTGGTTGATCCAGTGATATATCTGTGTGTCTGTTATGGCCAGCAAGTGAAGAAATAGGCTGGCAGACAGGAACCGCTCCTTGCGCAGGTAAAAAAGGTGAAAGCTTGCCTGGTACGCTCATGTATCCTGCCACAACTTCCTGTCCCGAACCATTCTTCAGGGCAAAGTTGAGGCAGACGGAGAAAATGCTGGTTAGACAACATCAAGGACTGGACAGGTGACAACACCATGACCCTGCGGCTCTGCATGACAGAGAACAGAGAGCCCACAGTGACAGCTGACCACGGAAGCGTCGAGAGTGGAATCCCAATGACTGGCTGAATCCATTAAGGGATCTTGATGATCGATGAGTAATGTTGTTCAGCATCTGTCCCTCAATTCTCCGTCCTACCACGGGGCATATATGGCAGTGTCATGAAATAGGGAGAAGTTCAGTTGTTCTTTCTATGTTTTGCCCCTTTATATTCTTGTATCTTTCACTTGTTTCAGTCATTAGATTGCGGCCATGCTGGGGCACTGCCTTGAAGAGTTTTTAGTTGAATGAAATGACCCCAGTACTTCTTTTAAGCCTGGTACCTATTTTGTCAGTTCTTTTTGCTAAACTGCTAAGTTATGGCAACATAAACACACCAACACCAGTTGTCAAGCAGCAGTGGGGCACAAACACACACACACACACACACACACGTGTGCATACAATGGGCTTCTTTCAGTTTCCATCTATCAAATCCACTCACAAGGATTTGGTTGGCCAGAGGCTAAAGTAGGACTGAACCCAGAACTTTGTAGTTGGAAAATAAGTTTCTTACCACACAGCTGCAGCTATTCTTACTAATTCACACCAACACATATGCATCTCAGAGAAACGTGATTGTCAATCTTTTAGTAACTCCAACCAATCTGTTCCTTATTAACCCTTTTGATAGCACCCCACCTGAGACCACCCTTGCTTCTTGGAAACAAACATCCTGTTTTAAAACAATCTAAATTTTCCAAGCACCAGTTTAATAATGACAAAATCATTGAATCAAATTCTTAATTTTTAAAAAAATTAATTGAAACAAAGGTTATATGTTTCAACAGAAATATGGTAATGAAAGGTTTAGTTAACAGTGAAACCCATCATCAGCCAGGTTGAGCGAAGTGAGGCAGAATCTTGTGCCTTGTCTTTGTAACACAAAGCCTGTTGCAAGATAGAACTCATGTCCATGTGGTTGGCAGCTTCCTTTGAAATTTCCTTGAAAATTACAGTTAAAATATAATTGTACTATAGGTTGTTGCCAGTGCCACCGAACTGGCTCCTGTGCAGGTGGCACGTAAAATACACCATTTTGAGTGTGGCTGTTGCCAGTACCGCCTGACTGGCCTTCGTGCCGGTGGCACGTAAAAGCACCCACTACACTCTCAGAGTGGTTGGCGTTAGGAAGGGCATCCAACTGTAGAAACCATGCCAAATCAGATTGGAGCCTGGTGCAGCCATCTGATTTCACCAGTCCTCAGTCAAATCGTCCAACCCATGCTAGCATGGAAAGCGGATGTTAAACGATGATAATGATGATGATGATATGCAGTGTCCAAGATATAGGCTTGTCTCCTCACCCATGATACCAGGAAACATTAGGGTTGTCTCCCTCTCCACATATTCCTGCTATTGTTGTTTAGCCTCAGTTCAGCCCTGACCCTGTAGATCTGTTATCAAAGATAATCCGGTCATGACCATCCCATCTAGGCAATGTGATTATAATGAATTAAACATGTCTCTCTTTGATATCAATCTCATTATGCTTTATCCTCTTTGAGGAATACAATTCAACCAAGGTGACATGATGTTTTAGGCTGGCACAGAGTGGCACACTGATGAATGAAAGGGGTGGCACACTGATGAAAGAAGGCAGGGCACACTGATGAAAGAAGGCAGGGCACATGAAAGGCCCCTAATCATCTCTCTTGCTTTAATCAAAGGCTACAAACATGGAGCGAAAATATAAACACTTGCCTAAGGTCCCACTGCATGGCACCTTAGGCAAATGTCTTCCACTATAGCCCCAGGCTGATCAGAGTTTTGTGAGTGGATTTGAAAGGGGGGAAACTGAAAACAGCTCATTGCACACACGTAGTAGGACTTGGTCCAGCATGACTCAGGGTGGGAGAGTCTGATGTTGAAAGATCTGAAACCCCTTAAGACCCTAGGGTTTTATTAAGGATGCATCCCAGAACATGAGATCCCTGGAGTTAGGGATGGAAATATACACGGAGGTGTTAGAATCTTTAAGATATTCCTCATCTTAGAACAAATCTAAAGACACCCCTGCCAAAGTGTAAATGGCACACGCGTGCGTGCGCGTGTGTGTGTGTGTTAATGTTTGTTTTTTACATTCAGTTACAATAAAAACAATTTTACGTTAATCTGATGAGTACAGATTTATTATTCTGAAACAAGAATGTTGTTGACACTGACTTCGAAGGGCCGGCTAGTTAATCCCAGTGGCAGACTGCAATGCATTGAAGTTAATCTTAAAATCTTATTTTCACTCAGCAGAGACTATATAAAGCCAAGAATAACTTCCAATTCCATTGCAGTGCAACAATGGCTCTGCTGGCCAAAATTTGAAAGTCACTCTCAATAGTATTAATGTTTAAGAAGAATAAGTGAATGAATATATATATTTCTTTTGTGTGTGTGTGTGAAGCTGTTTCTTTTACTTGCTTTCAAGTGTTTGCTGTAAACAAGTGTCACCCTCATACAAGTGGTGTCATTCATTTGCAATGTTGCATGTCAACATGTCTGGCCATGGGGAAATAGTACCTACACTGGAAACAGGCAAGGATTGGTGACAGGAAAAGCGTCTGGCCATTGAAAAGCTAGCCAATCCATGCATGCATGGAAAAGACTATTTTAAGATGATGATGATGATGATGATGATAATGGTTTAGTGGAATGTAATTAAATCCTGTGCTAATGTTGATTGTGTTATTAGACATTTTTCCCTGGTGAGTTCTGTCTGATTGTCTCTCTGATGTATTTGATACAAAAACTTGCTGTAATATCTTTAACGGATTATCTTTGCTTAGCAGGTGAATGAGGGCTTCCTATTTGTGAAAGATTCTCAGTTATCAAGATCTATGGGTGAACTACGTCAGAGCTACTTATATGAACCCGATTCAGACGGCAATGTTGTCGAGGAAGAAGACAGTGTTGTGAGTGTTATTTCTAGTCACATGACAGAGCTAGTTGTTACTTTATCTGAAAGCTCTCATCAACTTATACAGGTATATACAGGTAGTGTCGTCAGTCTATGCAAGTATAACATGTATGCAGGAAGTGTCATGAAGTTATACAGGTGTTAGATATATATATATATATATATATATATATATATAGATAACGTCATTTCCCTATACAGGTGTAATATGTATATAAATAATATCATTTCCCTATACAGGTGTAATATGTGTATAGTTAATGTCATTTCCCTATACAGGTGTAATATGTGTATAGTTAATGTCATTTCCCCATACAGGTGTAATATGTATGTGGAAAGTGGAAATATTTAGTTAGAAGGAATATTTCTAGCATTTGTAAGGATGTCATGAAGGGAAGTCCTTGGCTGCAGAGTTGTTACTACGCCAATGATACACTAAACTTAATTTTGTTTGTGTTACAAATACATTCATACGTAAATGAATAGATTGTTAGTAATCCATTTTGTTCACTGACTCCACCCTGAACAGGTGGTGAGCTGAGAGGAATTGGTTGCAATCTGGAAGAGGTTCATGAGAGAAAGCATGCCAAATACCAAGAGATGGCCGAGAAGTGCAGAAGTCAAGCCTGGGGAACACTGGCTGTTGGGGTGTGGTT
>NC_068981.1:198081980-198092858 GCF_001194135.2 Octopus bimaculoides | reverse complement strand
GGTGGTGGTGGTGGAGCAGGGGTCTTTTTGCTGCCTCAGTTTCTCAGGAATGAAGAAGATTTTAATAACAAAGAAATGGTTTGAGGAGTTTTTTCATTTCTTCCCATCAGTTTGAAAATGCTAAAGCATCAGCAATAAATGCAATGTAAAATATGGCTTCCATACGATGATCAGGTTTAATCTCGATCGATCTTGCATCTACGGAAATCCAGAATTGTAAAGTTTATTTCAGTAATTTTTGAAAAGGAAAAATGTTTGAACATTCTAAAAACAGAAAAATCTCCATTATCCTATCATCATCACCATCATCATCATTGCTCTTGTTATCATCATCCTCCTCCTTCTAATCATCAACATCATTGTTCTCATCATCATCATTATCCTCCTCCACCTCCTCCTCCTCCTCATCATCATCATCATCATCAATAATGGCAAGTGTTACCTATTTCTAAATATTGATTGATTTATGAATTTGTTTTCCTATTAAATTCCTTCTTAATTTTTAAAAATATTTTGTAAAAATTTTCAGCATTTCCAACAATGTTCCATGGCATCCATCTTGTTTGTTAGTCATTAATCATGATAGACTGAAAGATCAAAGTAAAAAGGCCAGGTGCGAGTTTTGAATGAGATTAGAGACATGTCCAGTCTAAGAATATGAATCAGAGTTATTTATCATGAGACCAACACAAGAATTTAAGACTTCTTCTATGAAGACTAACTTCTCTCTCGCTGATATTAAAAAAAATTGGTCAATATGGACCAGGAATACGACATTGAAGCTGGGTATTGCTAACAGGGAATCAGTTTATGTTACCTACCTTGTTTTCTAGGAGACCAGTTGGGGTACATCAAAATAAAGGAGCTCAGGTGATAAAGAATAAAAAAAAAAAAAACCCAGGTTGCAAAGAGTTGAAAGTCGGTAGACAGTGGTGAAATGAAGCAAAAAGCATCTTCATTTGTAAGCTCAGCCTCTGTTTGGTCTTCTGCTTTTCTGATAGTAAGAATTACGAACTTTGTGGAATTCTTTTGCATACCATAAAAATGGTACCACGATATTCCTGTGGCTAAAACTTGGGTGAAAGATTTGATCCCTTATCTTGTTGCACATCCCCCAATACTTGGCCCTGGATGCCTTGAGGGGAACCTACTTTGTTACAAGTGTTTGGCATCTTGGAGGCCTTCGAATGGGCCAGGGGCCATTCCTTTGGTCTTGAATGAAAAAGATAAGAATTTCCAAGAACTATATACAAAATTCAACAATTCATAAATAAGACCTCGCTCAGGCTGTTAGGTCTCAAAATTTATGATTTGTCTTACTGATAAGACTTACTCAAATACAGTAAAGTCTCACATAGTTTAAAGATTTTAACTGAGATTATTCAAGCAATTAGCAGAGAAAAACTCCCTCTGGCGGTGTTTGAAATCTGAAACAATCAAACAAGAGTGATAACAGTAATAGGATCTCTTGAATTATTTTTGGACACTGTAGAGAATGTCGGCTGAGAAGGATTTAGTCTTTGAGGTTTAGTCTGGAAGCCAGGACTAATCTGACTGCAAGTATTGGTCACAGCATAGTACATTATATATATATATATATATATATATATATACACACACATACATAAATGTGTAATGGTGTCTGTCTGTGTGTATGTTTGGGATTACTCTAACTCCACCCACATTGTCTAACTGATTTTAATGATTTTTGGCACATAGGTAGATCACATGTCCTGAAGTTCAAATAAGGCCAGAAGTTTTCGAAAACTCAATAATGCTCAGTTGGCATCGATTTTTGTGAACTCAGTTGGGTGATTGAATGGAAATTTCCACAAGGATCTTATTTTTCCTGCAGTCTTTGCATTTTTTCATGTGTAAAATTTCAACAAAATCAATGGGTAATAGTTGACACAGGGAATGTAGGAGATTTCAATACACGGTCAGAGCTGGGCTTAACTTCAACATGGAAAACACGAGCAATGCCGGGTCCAACAGCTAGTATGTATATATATATATATATATATATATATATATATATATGCGAGTAAAAATAAATACAAAAAAAGGGGGGTTTTGTATGATTGTGTATAGAGGAATATATTATTTTGTTTAAAAGAGTTCCAACACTGTCTGTTTTTTATGTTTTATTTATATTCCTGCAGAACCAATGTGGGATATAGAATATGGAATATACAATATATAATATAAAATAAAAATGGATGGTACTATGAAATAAAGTATTGAATGTCTTATTGAATATATGGAATATGTCTTATTGAATAGATGAAATATTGAGTGTTCAATATAAAGGATTAAATATATAAATATATAAAGGCGAATATGTATTTTCTATACCTTGTGGTATTTCATATTTTCTATACCTTGTGGTATTTCATCATGGCCGGTATGACAGACTATATATATATACATACACACACACATTATTGTTCCTGAATAGTCGACTGTCTGATGCCTGTGTGCAAACAGCTATACTACATGGCAGTGAAACATGGGCTGTGACAACTGAGGACATGCGTAGGCTTGAAAGAAATGAAGCTGGTATGCTTCGCTGGACGTGCAGTGTCAGTGTGCATGTATGACAAAGTGTATATGTCTTGAGAGTTGGGCATAAGAGGCATCAGATGTGGTGTGCAAGAGCGACAACTGCACTGGTCATGTGATGCATATGGATGAGGACAGCTGGGACCTGTGGAAGAAGTCATGAAAAGAAGTGGTGAAGCATGAACTTCAAATGTTGGGTCTCACAGAAGCAATGGCTAGTGACTGAGACCTTTGGTGACATGCTGTGCTTGAGAAGACCCATCAAGCCAAGTGAAATCACAGTTGTGGCTGATGCCAGGGTCATGTGACTGGCACCCATGCTGGTGGTATGCAATAAGCATCTTTTGAGCATTGGGTCTCACTGAGGCATCTGGCACACAAAAAACAGCTGTTGAGCTTTGGGCCTGATGGAAGCAATGTATCCAATGCCTGTGTTGTGTAACTGGCCCATAAAAAGTACCTTTTGAGCTTTGGGCCTCATGGAAGCAATGACAAATGACTGAAACCTTTGGCAATAGGCTGTGCTTGAGGAAAAGACCCATCAAGCCAAGTGAAATCATAGCCGTGGCTGATACTGGTGTCGCACAACTGGCACCTGGGCCAGAGGCACGTAAAAGCACCCATTGCACTCTTGGAGTGGTTGGCATTAGGGAAGGCATCCAGCCGTAGAAACCATGCCAAATCAGACTGGAGTCTGATGCTGCCCCTCAGCTTACCAGCCCTTGTCAAACCGTCCCACCCATGCCAGCATGGACAACAGATGTTCAATGATATATACACACATTTAAAGATCTTTGTGAAAACTATAGTCTTATCAAATATAAAAAAGATACTTTTTAAGAATAATTTTTTAAAAAAAGTTATAAATTCTTTATCAGAACATCAAAACCTTTTTGGAAAACGTTTCTTTCTAGTGTATGTAAACACTTTCAGTTATCTTTTCAAACACACTTGTTCTTGGATAATGTATGAAAGAGGAAGCTGTTATTTTTGTAGGAGTTGTAGTGTAAGCTATTTCCGCTTATATATATATATATATATATATATATATATATATATATGTGTGTGTGTGTACTTTATACGTTTCTGTACTAAGGCTGTAGCCATGCTGGGGTATATATGTACACACACATGCACACTAATGAAGAAGTGGTACAAGGTGAATGGGTAGAAAGTAATGTTGGTGTCAGAAGAATGGAATGAGGTTGACAAATAGTATGAAATAATATAAAACTAGTTTTATGATATAATTAAAAATTAATTGAAGAACACAAATGAGTTATTAAAAAATATTGTTTCAAATAACTTCTCTAGAATACAGTTTTTATTCTGAAATATTAAAATTACTCTAATTTTGATAGGAACCATTTTCAGAAGATAAAGTTGATGCCAACATGAAAAATGCTGCTGCAAGTGCTGCTGTTGTTGCAAAACTCTCAGAAGAGACATTGTTTCAAATGCGGAAAGAATCTTTAGAAAGTACAGCAGTACCATTGTCTATTGAAAAGAAAAAGACCTGTATAGCAGGAGGAAGTGTAGAAACCAAAGATAAATGTCTTGGAGACAGTGAAGAAATGAAACTGGTTACGACTTTGGAAGAACCTAAATTAAATGAGACATCAAAAGGTATTGAGTCTACCATGTTGTCGGCACCGTCTCTTCAACTGACTGCAGACATTCAACAGTCCATTCCTCAAGGAAAGTAAGTCAATGTAGCTTATTTTTTTATATTTTTAACACACACACATAAATATATACATATAATTCATGAAAAGTCCAAAGGTGAATATATTTATTTAACCACCTGACATCCTTTGGCTTACAGCCGTTTCACAACCTACTTCATGTAGTAAGAATATCATAATGTCTGCTTTCCATGCTAGCATGGGTGAGACAGTTTCACAAGAGCCAATAAGGCAGAAGCCTGCACCAGACTTCTGTGACTGTTTTGGCAGGATTTTTACAGCTGGATGCCCTTCCTAGCACCAACCACTTTATAGTGTGGACTGGGTACTTTTAAGTACTTGCAAGACAAAAAAAGTCAGCTTTGAAGAGAAGGGAGGGGGCATTGGAGGAGGTAATTAGCAGATGATGATCAGTGTGTAATAAATTATTGTTTGCTTGTTTGCAATAAGATGTAAGCTTGGCATTATACAATACAGTTATATATTCACAAACCAGTGCAGATAAAGAAAGCTAGCTCATCAGATCATTAGAACATCATGATTACCCCAATGCTACAACTGAAGTTGTTAAACAAATATATTCACCTGTCATACTCACCCTCCTGATTTTGTATAGTTTAAATAATCGTCATGAAGCAATTTCATTGATTGTGTCTTCTGGACTTCAGCTGCATGGACACTCTGGATTACACTTCTCTATTGGATTGCTGTGTTGTCTGATAGCCAAGACCATGAGAGGAGCTTTTTGTCATAGCCACATGATTCTCTGAATCCACATCATCATCATCATCATCATCATCATCATCATTTAACATCTGTTTTTCTTGCCGGTATGGGTTGGATGGTTTGAGAGGAACTAGAGAGCTTCCCAGGCTCTAATTGTCTGTTCTGACATGGTTTATGTGGCTAGATGCCCTTCCTAACATGCCAACCACTTTACAGAGAGTGCTGGGTGCTTTTCATGTGGCACCGAATGAGGCACTTGTACGTGACATTGGCACTGGTGCTTTTTATGTGGTACCAGCAGCCACGAGCCCACAAGATTAGGATCATTGAGCTAAAGCAGGGTCCAGGGGACATGCCTGTATGCAAGGACCCCCATGGTTTTACTTAGCTTGAAGTGTCTTCTCAAGTACAGCAAATCAACCCCCCACTCCCCATACCTTTCAAGACCAAAATGACCAAGCTGGCCATTGTTGGACAAAATTGATGTTTTTATGCTAAAAATAGAGCATAGATTCTTGTTTTGCAAGATACTTGGTGACCCTGTCAGTGCTGGTGCCACTTAAAAAGCATCTAGTCCACACTGTAAAGTGGTTGACATTTGGAAGGACATCCAGCTGTAAAACCATGCCAAAACTCATCTTACTTGTGCTGGTGCCACTCTATGGAGTGGTTGATGTTAGGAAGGGCACCCAGCCATAAGTCATCAACTTAGAGGAGCTCTCAAGAGCAGCCAGTCTGAAATTCTTCTGTTATGGTCTGGAGGACAACCAAGAAGTGGTTGAGAAACAGTCCTTGGAGAGCTCCCACTTGTACACTAAATTCATTGCTATACGTATTGCCAACCTTACAGACAGCCTCCCTGAACATGGCTGTTGCTGCTCTCACTGGCCACTCATCTATCTTTAGCTTCTGCATTGCTTATCAGATAAAGGAGTAAGGGACCCCACCAAGGGTTTTCTCTATGTAAAAAAAAAAAGAGCCAAATACACGGCTTTATTTTTGACCAAATACTTTTGCAGTTACTGTACAGTAGTGCTTGTTCCTGGCACAAAACCTAACTGCATCTCGCTTAGGCTAACTTTCTTCCTTTGACCCTCTCTGCATATATTGGACCAGGTCACGAAAGTTACAGCCTTGCTAAGTAAGAGCCCAGAGTGAGAAGGTAGGTAGAAATTGTCCAGCAGAATGCAAACAATTCTTGAGAAGACCAATGTTTGTTAGGAAGTTTGCACTGGTTCAGCTGCAAAACTTTTCAATATTGGTCACATGTTAGAATCTATTCAGTTGAACATAATATGTGAATATGAAGAAACAAATAAAACTTCCATTTAGCTTGGTATGTATAAGCAAAGTGAAGGGGAAATAGGTCTCATATTATAGGATAAGGATTAAGAAATATCTTTTCATTGGTTGAGATAACAAAAGATTCCTCTAAGTTACACTAATTATCTCAATGAAACCAGTATTAATTATGATTTTAGTCAGGTTCCCACTCTGAATGGATGATTGCACTAATTATTTTACTGAATATTTCAAAATTAAATAATAATTTTTCTTTTTTATAAAATTGAACCAGCGGCCATGCTGTGGGTTGTATGTTTGACAGATTTGTTATTTCTGTTGTTTATATTGCTTAATCAT
This sequence comes from Octopus bimaculoides, assembly GCF_001194135.2. Taxonomy (NCBI): domain Eukaryota; kingdom Metazoa; phylum Mollusca; class Cephalopoda; order Octopoda; family Octopodidae; genus Octopus; species Octopus bimaculoides. The sequence goes on along the minus strand of NC_068981.1, from coordinate 198,086,244 downwards.
TCAGAAAATTTTTTATAAGAATCTTCAGAAGTGCTATGAAATTAAAAATAATTTCATTTCTTAAACATCAGCATTTCATAAATGAAATACGCAGAAATGCTGATATTGACTTCAGGTATTAGAGAGTTCAAATACTGTCTTAGATATTTATATTTCTGTGCCAAAGATATAATTAGAATAATTATGTTATTTTTGGGGAAAGTTACTCATAATTGAGCAGTGTCTTAACCAGGAGCGATTTGTGTCTGATCCTCTTAATGTTATGGTGTCTGGGAATGTTGTAGAAAAGGAATACATTGTTATTACTGGGGTTGATCTAATCGACTGGCCTCCTCCCACAAAATTTTGGGCCTTGTGCCTAGAGTAGAAAAGGTATCTGGGAATGTCAACCTCATTCAGCATTTATGAAGGGAGAACGAGGGAATAAAAATGCTGAAATATTTGAAATTTTTTCATCTTTGAAATAAAATTTATCTCAGTGAAATTTTGTTTGAATTGTAGGAAACCCACAGAAACTGTGTTGGAAGATTTTGCTGGTTTTGGTTTTCTGGATAGTTCCGATGTTTTAAAAGACGATGACATGTTGTCCGTGACTTCATTTGAGACAGAGAATAATCTCTCAACAGTGAATTACGAGAAAGATGTCTTGATGAACCTCAACCTAAATGGTAGGAAATTCTTGCTTTCATAATTGATTGAATGGTTACAATGTTATACTTCATTATTATTATTATTATTATTATTCAGGTGGTGAGCTGGCAGAATTGTTAGCATGCTGGGTGAAATGCTTAGCGGTATTTCGCTCCCTGCTATGTTCTGAGGTCAACTTCACCTTTCATCATTTTGTGGGGTCGATAAATTAAGTTGCACACTGGGGTCAATGTAATCAACTCATCCCCCTCCCCAAAAATTGCTGCCCTTGTGGCAAAATTTGAAACTATTATCATTATTATCTATTATCATTATTATCTATTATTAAGGTGGTGAGCTGGCATACTCATTAGCATGCTGGGGGAGATGCTTAGCAGTATTTCATCCACTGCTATGTTCTGAGATTGACTTTGCTTTTCATCCTTTTGGGGTCGATAAATTTAGTACCAGTGAAACACTGGGGTCAGTGTAATCAACTAGTCCCCTCCCCACAAATTTCAGGTCTTGTGCCTTTAGTAGAAAGGATTATTATTATATGAAAATTCACAGCTTATTTTGCTGGGGAAATGGAAAGTGTCATCTGTCCACAACCAGCAGACTAAGGGGACACTTGTTTACTGGCCATGCTTCAAAAACCCTGCAAATAATAGAAGTCCCAAGCAATGCTGACTTTTGTAGGTGTTCACCCTTCACACTTGCTCCAATCTTTTTCAGCCATGCTGGTAGTTGAATGCTGATACTTCCAGCAGCACCAATTGCTATTGGTGTCATGTCTACTTTCTTCATTGACCACAACGTTCATGTTCCCCTCTTCAGATCGTCATAGTTGTTTACTTTTTTTTCTTCTTCCACAATGATCCTCTGGTCACCGGGGCGAGCGAGATCGTTGCCATTGCCCCTGGACTGGCTTGTGTGGGTGGCACATAAAAGACACCATTTCGAGCGTGGCTGTTGCCAGTATCGCCTGACTGGCCTTCGTGCAGGTGACACGTAAAAGCACCCACTACACTCTCTGAGTGGTTGGCGTTAGGAAGGGCATCCAGCTGTAGAAACTCTGCCAAATTAGATTGGAGCCTGGTGTTGCCATCCGGTTTCACCAGTCCTCAGTCAAATCGTCCAACCCATGCTAGCATGGAAAGCGGACGTCAAACGATGATGATAATGATGATGATGATGATACAGGAGTGGGCATGTGGTTGAGAAGCTTGGCTTGCAATCACATGATTTCAGGTTCAGTCCCAATGTGTGAGACCTTACACAAGTGTCTTCTATTAGTCTTGAGGGTCAATAAAATCCTTTTGAGTAGATTTAGTACAAGGAAACTAAAAGAAGCCCAATGTATATAAATATATATATATATCATCATCATTTAACGTCTATTTTCTATGCTGGCAGGAGCTGGCAAGGCAGGAGAGCTGCACCAGGCTCCAATTGTCTGCTTTGGTTTTTATGGCTGGATGCCCTTCCTAATGCCAATCCCTTTATGTGTGTGTGTGTGTTGTCTAGATGCCATGTGGTGGTTGTAAATGAACATCTCCGTCATACAAGTGGTGTTGCTTGTGTCCAGTCTGCTGTGTAAAAGTTGTCTGTCCAGGTATGGGGAGACATTACCTTGCTGAGAAATAGATGAGGGTTAGTGACAGGAAGGGCATCCAGACATGGAAAATCTGCCTCAACAAATTCTCTCTGACCGATATGGTCATGGAAAAATGGATGTTGATGAGGATGAGGAGGAGTAAGGCTGTGTTTAGAAGAACGGTGAATGAAGTGACTGAGCAGTGGTAGTGGTTGATGGAATAATCGACAGAGTTGTTTGTATTATTTAGTTGCATAGCTTTGCATTGTGAGTTCAACTCTGAGGCCAACTTTCTCATTTGTTATTCTAGGGCTGATTAAGCCAGAGAGCTGGCAGAATCGTTAGCACACTGGGCAAAATAATTAGCGACATTTTGTCCGTCTTTACATTCTGAGTTCAAATTCTGCCATGGTCACTTTGCCTGTCATCCATTTGGGGGTCAGTAAAATAAGTACCAGTAGATTACTGGGATCAATGCAATCAACTTAACCCTCCCTCCTCGCCTCCCCCCTGAAATTGCTGGCCTTGTGTCAAAATTCGAAACCAGTATTTTAGGGTTGATAAAATAAATCTCATTCCAGTTTTGCGGGATTCATAGAAAGGGTTACTTGTTTCCTACACAAGTTTGTGTCTCTGTTGGACACCCTTGTTATTTGGGATGAAAAGGGTTGGGGTAGGAGGCTGCTTTGACAGACCAATGATATTTCATTTCATTATTTTAGTGTTTAGGGTTCAAAACATGGCCAAGTCAACCTTGTTGTTTTTCTTTCTGCGGTTCATCAACGTAAGTACCTGTAATGTATTGGGGTTCAGGTAATCAACAATGCACTGCATTGTGGTTTTGTATCAATGTGAAAGAAGTGGTTGCTTCTCTTTGAAGACAAACGTCATCGTCATCATTTAATGTCCATTGTCCATGCTGGTATGGGTTGGACGATTTGACCAGAGCTTGCAAGCTGGAAGGCTGCACCAGACCCCAGTCTGATTTGGCATGGTCTTCTATGGCTGAATGTCCTTCCTAACACCAACCACTCTGAGAGTGTAATGGGTGCTTTCATGTGCCACCGGCGCAGGTGCCATTTGTGTGACACCAGTATCTGCTGTGATTGTGATTTTACTTGGCTTGATGGGTTTTACTTCTTCTCAAGCACGATGTAACGCCAAAGGGTCTCGCTCATTTGCCTCCGTGAAGTTGAACTCTCGATGTCGTCTTGTTATTTGTCTTTTCTCGTTTTAACAGACCCGACATCTGCTGCCAAACTCCAGCAGTACATCTATGATTGTCGTCAAAGACTGAAAAAGGAAAAGAACCAACGAACTCTCATTGAAAACCAATATCGTGTGCTGCAAGAAGACAATAAGAATATGCAAAAGTATGTAATTAATTTTTGAAATAAATGATTGAAAATACAAATAATTGGTTGAAGATACTAGAACAGGGGTCAACAGTATGGGGATCAATTGGGGTTATCTAAGGGGTCAAAAGTAAAATCTTATGAATTACATTTTAAAAATTTAAGTGATAGGGTGGAGGTAGGGGTTGAAAGGTTATGAAGCAGGGTGGGCAGCAGTCAATGATATAAGATGTTTGCCATCTCCTGATCTAGACGGATAAAAGTACACAACATATCATCACCATCATCATTGTTTAACATTATGCTGGCATAATGACTTTAATTTGATTTCTCGTTAATTTTGATAGCTGTATGGTTAAGAAGTTCACTTTGGCTTTTGGTTTGATTCCACTGTGTCTTGAAGAGGACCAATGCCTTGTCAGTGGAATTTGCTAGTTAAAAATTGTGTGGAAGCCTGCTGTGAGTGTGTGTGCACGCAATGTACATATGCGTATGCTTCTCATGTAACTTCATTGTTGGGTAATATTTTATTCTCGCCATATATAAATGAGAAACCCATTCTAAATTATCTCGCTGACGTACTACGACGAAATACCCAAGATGCAGATACTGTCATCCCACCCCCTCCACCGGAAGTTCATTCCTCTGTCATCCCACCCCCTCCACCGGAAGTTCATTCCTC
>NC_068981.1:198075380-198077968 GCF_001194135.2 Octopus bimaculoides | reverse complement strand
AAGACACCATTTCGAGCGTGGCCGTTTTCGTGCGGGTGACACGTAAAAGCACCCACTACACTCTCTGAGTGGTTGGCGTTAGGAAGGGCATCCAGCTGTAGAAACTCTGCCAAATCAGACTGGAGCCTGGTGTTGCCATCCGGTTTCACCAGTCCTCAGTCAAATCGTCCAACCCATGCTAGCATGGAAAGCGGACGTTAAACGATGATGATGATGATGATGATCTCTCTTGCTTTCTATATATAAATTTGTTTGTGTGTGTGTATATATATATATATATATATATATATATAATGTGTGTCCATGTTATATTTCAGGAAACTGCAAGTTGTATCTCAAGAGAAAGCTACTCTGGAACAAAACAAAATTGGTTTAGAGGCAAAGATTAGTGACTTAAAGTAAGATTTCCTTTGTCCATATATCTGCCTATGTCTAAGGTGGGGTTGTGGGGCATTTTGTGTTTAACTCTTTTGAAATCTGTGGCTGCATCTGGTTCTTATGATGCAAACTCCCTGTTTTGAAGGGATCCAAATTAAAGCCTTCTCCCATCAAAATTCCATGGGGATTTCTGTACCAAATGTCAGCTTAATAATGACAAAGTCAGTTCACTAAATTCTTAATTATTATCAAAGTTAAGTGCAACAAACGCTGTGGATTCCAAAATGAATATAAAAAAAAGGAGGCACATGGCTTAGTGGTTAGGGTGTTGGACTCATGATTGTAAGATTGTGGTTTCGATTCCTGGACCGAGTGACACATTGTGTTCTTGAGCAAAACTCTTCATTTCACACTGCTCCAGTCCACTCAGCTGGCAAAAATGAGTAATTCTGTGACGGGCTAGCGTCCCATTCAGTTGGGGAATATATACACCACTGGAACCAGGAGACTGGACCTTAGGGCCTGGCATGGCTCAAGAAGGAAACATCATTTTTTATTGTAAGAAAAGGGTCAAAGCCTTGTTTTATTTCCTTTTGTGTCTTGAAGTTTAATTGTAAGTTTGGTGAATTTCAGATATAAATTGGCTGAGGAATCTGACAAGTGCAAAGATGAAGAGATTTTATTGGGACAATGTAAAAAGCAGCAAGAGAAAATGGAACAACTTTATAAGAAGTAAGATCTTTGGATAAGTTTCCTCTTTGAAATTATGATTGATTTCATCTTTGATTAATTAAGGTTAATTATTATTAATTATGGTAGATATCATGAATGCTAGAAGTAAACAAGCACCAACATTATTTGATGGTGTGAAAGAGGACAATCAGCTGAAAACAACTTGAAATGTCTCATCATATGAGATGCTTCATTGATTTGCTTAATTCCTTCTTCTATTGACACAGCTTCATCTAAAACATAAGGTGAAGTGACTGGAAAGGGACAATAGCTAAAATGCAAATGCCTATGTGTAATTAGGAGGTAAGCTCATTAGCTAATGCGGGAGTTATCTCATTAGCATAATTAGGAGGTGACCTCATTGACTTAACATTGCCAGAATAAGTAGTTCTAGAGAGACAAGACATGGTTATTGGGTTAAGAGGTTTGTGTGACAGCTTCATGGTTTCTGGTAAATGTCTTTTACTATAGTCACAAGTCAAATGAAATTGTATGGAAGCCCATCAGCAGAATCATATATATGAAGTGGTGGACTTAATCTATTGCTTGGTTTAATACCCTTCAATTGGCCAGTGTGTCTTGAACTGAGTCCTAATATCTGTAATGGATTAGAGTGAAGGAGAGAGTTCATAAGTGGTTGGACGGGTTGTATGGTGTGTGTGTGTGTATGTGTGTGTGGAGGTTGGAGTAGTACATGGGGAGATCGAGAGACCTGTGGTGGTGGAGAGGGACAGCATTAAGAAGGATGGATAACATGGAAGATGACTTGAGGTTCGGAGAAAGATATACAATACGAAGGGAAAGCTGGAGAAGTGTGCAGTTCTGTTGCAGCATCAGAAGACTGAAGTTAGAGAGATGAAGGGTGGTGGGGATTTTTGAGGGGGAAATTGGGTGAGAGGCCCAGGTAAGCAGGTGCTTCAGTTTCTTCTCAAGAACTGCAGATCATCAGTCGTCTCCTTTATCATTTCCCCTGTGAGTCTCAAGGCTGTGAGATCAACCTTCAGCACTTCATCCCATTCTTCCTGGTTCTCTCTCTCTACTACAACTTCCATTCACATGAAACCTTTCATTACTGTATTTCTTTTCAGATGCTCTGTGTTTCTTTCAATTAATCTATACTATATATAAAACAGAGGTGTGTGTGCGTAATCGCTTTTCATGTGAAAACGGCTTCACTATTTACTTCCATACTTGTGATACATAAATAATTTGACCTCGGATAAATCTTAGGCTCTTCATTTGATTTTTTTAATCTCTAATTAAAAATAAATAATATTGCTTTATATTTAAGATTCACTTCTTTAAGAACGTTTCTCAATGTCAACTTCCGGTACGGACGTGAAAAAATGGCGACGTCTCTCACTCTCTACTTTTAATGTTCGCTTTCTGTAAACAACTACAACGTGCTTTTATTTATAGGATTTTTGGGCATTCCATGTTCATCTCATTCATTCTTTGCAATGTTCTATCTCTCTCTC
>NC_068981.1:198070531-198072573 GCF_001194135.2 Octopus bimaculoides | reverse complement strand
AAAAAAATCAAATGAAGAGCCTAACATTTATCCGAGGTCAAATTATTCACGCATCACAAGTATGGAAGCATTTGGTGAAGTCGATTACACACACATCTCTGTTTTATATATAGTATAGATTTACTCTCTCTCTCTCTCTCTCATACACACGCACACACACACACACACACACAAAGATGTATGCATATTTATGCATGTACGTATACATGACAACAAACCTCTCTCTCTCACTCTCTCACTCTCTCTCTCACTCTCTCACTCTCTCTCTCTCTCTCTCTCTGTCACACACACACACACACTTCCATTTCATCTGTGTGATACTCTGTGTGTGTGCGTGCGTGCGTGTGCGTGTGTGCTTTCGTGCGTGTGTGAGGGGTTCCACAATCGCAATTTATTTCAATTACTCTTGTGAGGATATTCACGTAAATCATTTTTTTCATTTAATCCACATTTTAATTTTCGTAAAAGTTTCCAAATCCCAATGAGGCTTTTTGGCGCATCTTCAATTTTCCAATTCATGAGAGGTGCCCAGTCATCATTCATCTGAGAGTCCATCTACAGAATGTCCTCAGATTTCTATACAGCATATTTTGCTTTTTTCCTTCCAGTATATAAGCAACAATTTCATTCCCTGGCAACGCCAGGTGCCTCTGCTAGTTTTAAATATAACAAAGAACTTAGTAAAATAACTTTGTTATCATTAAGCTAGTGTTAGGAACATAAATTGTGACTAAAGTTTGGTGGAAGAGTTTAATTCAAAACTTATGAAAACAAGACATTTGTACTACAGAGCCAGAGCTGGTTTCAACCGGGTTGGCATCAAAAGGGTTAAGAATTGTTTCTCTATTATATATTTTAACCCTTCTATTACCATATTTCTGTAGATATGCTCTGTGTTTCTTTCAATTACTTTAATATAACAAAGAATTTAGTAAAATAACTTAGTTATCATTAAGCTAGTGTTAGGAACATAAATTGTGACTAAGGTTTGGTGGAAGATTTTAATTCAAAACTTACGAAAACAAGACATTTGTACTCAGAACCAGAAGCAATTTCAGCCAGTTTGGTAACAAAAGGGTTTAGTGACTGGCATCAATGTATTCAGCTGTCCTCATCCATTTGCATCACCTGTCCTCATCCATTTGCATCACCTGTCCATACCAGTCTTTCTTGCTCACTACATTCCCCTTCTGTCCAGTCTTTCTCTCAGCACGTTTATGCCGTTCATGTACACTCACGTTGCACATCCAACAGAGCATGGCCCCTTCATTTCTTTCCAGTCTTCTCAAGTCCTCTACATTCAAGGTCCATTATACATATTATACACAACAGGCTTCCACACAGTTTCCATCTACCAAATTCACTCATAAGGCCTTGGGTCGACTTGGGGCTTTTATAGAAGATGCTTATACCACAGTGTTGTGCTGTGGGACTGAACCTGAAAGCTGGTGATTGGAAAGCAAACTTCTGAACCACCCAGCCATGCCTGTACTTTGGTTTATTCTTTTATTCTTTTACTTGTTTCAGTCATTGGACTGCGGCCATGCTGCAGCACTGCCTTCAGTCAAACAAATTGATCCCAGGACTTATTCTTTGTAAGCCTTGTACTTACTCTATCGGCCTCTTTTGCCGAACTGCTAAGTTACCGGGATGTAAACACACCAACATCGGTTGTCAAGCGATGTGGGTGGGGGGATAAATACAGACACACAAATATACACATCTATCATCATCATCATCATCATTTAACGTCTGCTTTCCATGCTGGCATGGGTTGGACGGTTTCACTGAGAACTTGAAAGCTGGAAGGCTGCTCCAGATTCCAATCTGATTCAGCAAGGTTTCTGCAGCAAGATGCCCTTCCTAACGCCAACTGCTGCAGTAATCCCTCAACTATTGTGAGTATTACGTCCTCCCCACCACCACCACCTGCAATAGGTGAAAATCTGTGAAGTAGAAAGAGTACTGTATTGTATATTTTTAAAATTCTTTTTATAATTTGTATATATATATTTTATTCTAAATGCAAAACAACACCACGG
>NC_068981.1:198065994-198070059 GCF_001194135.2 Octopus bimaculoides | reverse complement strand
GCAACGTGTAAGTTTGGCATTAAATAATTGTCTACTGAGACACCTTCTTGGAATGGTTTAAGAAATACCTGAAACTCTTAAGGAAGACCGAAATATTGAAAGACAAGCTTGGTGATGGCGGTGGCAGTAATGATGATTTCGAATTTTGGCACAAGGCCAGCAATTTCATGGGAGGGGGGTAAGTTGATGGCATCGACCTCCCCTCCCCCCAGTACTCAAAACTCTAACCCTAATTATTTATTTATTGCCCACAGAGGGCTAAATATAGAGGGGACAAACAAGGACAAAGGGATTAAGTCGATTACATTAATCCCCAGTGTGCAACTGGTACTTATTTAATCGATCCCGAAAGGATGAAAGGCAAAGTCGACCTCAGAATAATAATAATAATAATAATAATAAATAATTATAATAATAATAATAATGGTTTCAAATTTTGGCACAAGGCCAACAATTTCGGGTGAGGAGCTAAGTTGATTACATTGACACCCCCTCCCCCAGTGATCAACTGGTACTTATTTTATTGACCCCGAAAAGATGAAAAGTGAAGTTGTCTTCAGTGGGATTTGAACTCAGAACACAAAGACAGATAAATTGCTGCTAAGTATTTTGCCAGCTCACCGCCTTAATAATAATAATCTTTTCTACTATAGGTACAAGGCCTAAAATTTTGGGGAGGAGGCCAGTCGATTAGATCAACCCCAGTACGCAACTGGTACTTGATTTTATTGACCTTGTAAAGATGAAAGGCAAAGTTGACCTCGGTGGAATTTGAACTCAGAACGTAGCGACAAACAAAATGGATCTAAGCATTTCATCCAGCTTGCTAACGATTTCTGCCTGCTTGCCACCTTAATAATAATAATAATAAAAATAATAATAATAATAATGATAATAATAAAAAAAAGACAATTGGCAGAGATGGTAAAGAGCTGTACTTGATGTTGTTTATAGTTTAACATGTCACATTTCTTGGTTTATACAGTGGCAAGATGAAGCTGACCACAGTTTCTGGGGGTTACTTGTGTACAAGCTTATCCTGACAAGTGTGAATTATGGGCATGGGGGGAAGGGTCACCTCTTCCTCCTCCTCAACTAAAAATTGGGGCCAGGGAATTGTTCATTTCTCTCTCTTTTTTTTTTTTTTTTGACTTAATGTCCCTCCCAGGAACATTAGCTATGGGGACATAAACACACCAACAGTGATTATCAGGTACCACTTTGGTTCTAGAAATGACCACCACATGTTTAGTTATACAGCGTGACCACCATGTGACACTATGAACACCATGTGGCTAGTAATTGACCAATCTGATGTCACAACCTTTATATCTGATCTGTTACAAAGTGAAATTATTGTCAGACTGTGGGGTCCTGTTTCTTCATCTACGGTGACCCCACCACCAACAAGGTTACTGTGTCTTGTGGGGCATTGTATCTCTCTGCTCCATATTTACTGTTGCTTAGAGGAGCTGCGAGCGTCTGTCTGCGTTGGAGTCTGACCCTTGTTGTCAACTTATATTCTCCATTGTAACAAAAAATAAAATGGTGTAAGGGAGAAGGATCTGTTTTGGTTTATTTTTGTGTTACTGTATCGGTTTTTTTTTTAATGTCTAATTGCAGCTTGAGAGTGAAAACGAGGAATTACATTCACAGCGGGACCGGCTGATTCAAGGAGGAGGAGGAGGAGGAAAACAGAGTCAGACATCTCAGCTTTACATATCTCAACTGACCCAAACAGTAAGGAAATCCCTTTGGTTCAATTTACCATCTTCCCTACACATACATAGAGGCACAGGCAGGGCTGTGGGGGTAAGAACTTTGCTTCCCAACCACATGGTTCTGGGTTCAGTCCCACTGTGTGGCACCTTGGGCAAGTGTCTTCTGCTATAGCTTCAAGTCAATGAGAGCCTTGTGACTAGATGTCGTAGATGGAAACTGAAAGAAACCCATCATATATATATATATATATATATATATATATATATATACACACACACATATATATATATATATATATATATATATATATATGTGTGTGTTTAGCCTCCCTCCCCTACCTTGATGTGTCTTCTCAAGCACAGAATATTGCCAAAAATCTCAGTCACTAGTCATTGCCTCTGTGAGGCCCAAAGTTCGAAGACCCTGCTTCACCGCCTCGTCCCATGTCTTCTTGGGTCTACCTCTACAAGTTCCCTCCACAGTTAGGGATCAGCGCTTCTTTACACAGCTGTCCTCATCCATACACATCACATGACCATACCAGTGCAGTTGTGTCTCTTGCACATCACACCTGGTGCTTCTTATTCCCAACTTTTCTCTCAAGATGCACCCATGCCAGTGGAACTTAAAAGCACCCATTACACTCTGTGGAGTGGTTGGCATTAGGAAAGGCATCCAGCCATAAAAAGCATGCCAAATCAGACTGGAGTCTGGTGCAGCCTTCCAGCATGCCAGCCCCAATCAAACTGTCCAACCTATGCCAGCATGGACAACAAACGTTAAATAATGATGATGGTATATATCTCATGGTATTACAGTATATATATATATATATATATATATATATATAAAACTGAAATATTAGTGCCAAGCAGCGTTTAGGCATAAGCAAAGTGTAGGTTAGTTAAAATATGTTTTTGACACATTTCAGAAGCTAAAAGGCAAATTTACTGCAGAGAAAATATTTCTCTTATAGTAAAAAGGTGTGAAAACAGCATATCCTTTCTGTGTCAGGATTCCCTTTTGGAAGTTGAAACATGGCAGAAGCATATTTTACCCAACCTAAACTTTGCTGATGCCTAAGCACTCTTGGCGCTAATACTTTGTTACATTTCCACAATCTGGCGATCTTCCAGTGCAAATCACTCAACATTGTTGACTGCATTTTACATGAAGCTTTTACTTTATAAGATTTGCTCTGAGTAGCCTCTCTTAGGTACTTCCCATTGATAAAAGCCAATGAGCAAGAAACATCAATGTCTGGGAATCCTGATAGATGGCAACACTGAAAAGATAGGATGTTTTCACTCCTTCTTACCATAAGAGAAAAAGTTTAGCTGCAGGACCTCTAGTGAATTTGCCTTTTAACAGTTGAAATATGGCACAAACATATTTTAACTTACCTAAACTTTGTTTATATATATATATATATGTGTATGTATGTATATATATATATCTCATAGTATCACAGTATTGACCTGACTATTGAATGTTATTACACATCACTGGTCACAGTGTGTTTAACATTGTTTTAGCTTTATGAATGATGCCACTCTGTTGGCTAGACGAAGCTGGTCAACATTTCCCCCTGATTGGGGGGGGGGGGTTCCATTGCAGAGTTACCCATTTACAGTTGAGTGGACTGGTGCAGTGGGAAATGAAGAATACAATGCACTACCATGTCCAAAAATTGAATCAACATCATCATCGTCATCAGCGTTTAATGTCTGTTTTCAATGCTGGCATGGGTTGGATGGTTTGACTGGGGACTAGTGAGCCAGATGGCTGCACCAGACTCCAATCTCATCTGGCAGAGTTTCTACAGCTGGATGCCCTTCCTAATGCCAACCACTCCGAGGGTGTAATAGGTGCTTTTTACATGCCACCAGCACAGGAGCCAGTCTAGGGGTACTGGCATTGGACACATTTGGTTGGTGCTTTTTATGTGCCACCGGTATGGGAGCCAGTCAGGTGGATCTGACATCGACCATGTTTGGATGGTGCTTTTTACGTGAACAAATATGAGCACCTTCACACACACACACACACACACACACACCTATTATAGATGGATAGCAAACTTGTTAATGTGGCAGCCATCCCTATGCTCCCTCTCATTGATATTGTGAATAAGGATTTAACAAGAAATTTGCATTTTCAATGAAATCTTTATCTCTCAAAGTTTTTCTTCTTTTTTAGTCAGAAAGTTTACCTGATCAGAATTTCTCTGCGGAAATGGTTCAGCTGAAGGAAGAAAATCAGAAACTTCGAGTATGTACTTAGATGTGTATGTCTGTGGTGTGTACATGAGCGTCCAGTGTGTCTGGGCTAAATTTGACAGTT
>NC_068981.1:198061236-198065750 GCF_001194135.2 Octopus bimaculoides | reverse complement strand
TATATATATATATATATATATATCATGTATGTAAATGATATCATAAACAAGCAGCCAGGGTAGTTTGTCCAGCAGCTGGTGTTAGGAAGGACATCCAGCCAAAGAAACCAGGCTGGAACTGAGACACTGGTCCTCCTCTGACTGATTGGATTCAGTCAGATAGCCCAACCGATGCCAGCATAGAAAAGCAGACATGAAAATCATGATGATAATGACGATGGTGATGATGATGATGATGATGGTGGTGGTAGTGATGATGATGATGATATATAAGCTGTAAGTGGTTCAGCTTGTCAGTTATGTTGCAGTATTTGATACGTGTACACACACAACTATTTCACCATCATAATCATAAACTATATTTATATTAGTAGTGAGAATTTACAAATAAACAAAAGACGAAGACGGGTGTGTAAACAACAAACAGGTATATTTGTTTAACACTCGGGAAGTGAGAAAGTCGTTTACGTTTTGCGCCTATGCTCTTCGTTCGGAAAGGAACACAGAAATAAACAGGGAGAGAAAATAATATATACACACACACACACACACAACTGTACATGCCTATACATATACACACTCGTACATACATGTGCACACATACACTCACTTACACAGGCATACACACACACGTTCATATGCACATGCCACCCCTCCCCCCTGTATAATGTATCGCTTCCATTGTTTGAGTTGTTGTGTGTGTTTTATTGTTTTCAGGAAGAAATGTCGAGAAGCCAGAGGCAATTGTCTGAGACTGTGGAATTGCATCGAGTCATTGAAGAATTGCAGGAAGGGAAGGTGAATAATTACACAATCATTTGTTTTGGTCACTGAACAGCCATCACTTCTTCCTTTGTCAATGTCCCACCACCACCACCACCACCATTTAAGTCCACCCCATGTCACCCACACCACTACCACTTCCACCTCATTGCCAAAGAGTTAACTATTGTTGGTCTGTCGACCACTCTTCCCACAGCAGTAATACCTGTCGGAGGAAGGCACATGGCTTAGTGGTTAGGGTTAGGGTTAGGGTTAGGGTTAGGGTAGTCATCTCCACAATTGTAAGATTGTGAGGCTGGTACATGGCTGCCAGTTGTGTCCTTAAGCAAGACACTTTATTTCACATTGCTCCAGTCCACTCAGCTGGCAAAAATGAGTTGTACTTGTAATTCAAAAGGGGCCAGCCTCGTCACATTTCCATGTCATGCTGAATCTCCCAGAGAATGATGGAGTACTCAGCCACTTGTTAATTTAAGGAGCAAACTGTTTCATTAATCAAATCAACTGGAATCCTCCTCGTGACCGATGCAGTTGCCAGTTGTGTTGATGTCTAATGTATTACATCTGTGTTCGTTACATTGTGAATGTTGTTGACGTGACAGAGGCTGGACATGTTCTTTGCTTCTCTGACCAGTCACCAGCTGAAGACACAGAAACACACCAATACAACCCAGCAGGACAACTGAAAAATAACTCTCAAAGACTGGAATATCAACAATTTCCTGACAATATACCATATATTATACAAAATTATTATTGATTACTGCAGAAGACTTACCAAGGAGGTATATACAAATTTCAAGATTCTCATACTAAAGTGTATTTACCAAAATCAAAAGCATTAACTTTTTTATATTTCAAACAAACACCATTTTCCCATATTACTTAATATTTTCAAAAAATTCAATAAATTATACAAACTTCATTTTATATCTCTGAGGAGCAGAAGTATTGTCTATAAATGTTTGAACTGTCATATTATTATTATTATTATTATTAAATATTTATACTTATACATATTTACATATATTTTTTGGTTCCTGTGCAGGTGACACGTAAAATACACCATTTCGAGCATGGCCGTTGATCATTACCAACGTCGCCTTCCTGGCACATGAGAAGACATTCAAGCGAGATTGTTGCCACTGCCGCCGAACTGGCTCCTGTGTAGGTGGCACGTAAAATACACCATTTTGAGTGTGGCTGTTACCAGTACCGCCTGACTGGCCTTCGTGCAGGTGGCACGTAAAAGCACCCACTACACTCTGAGTGGTTGGCGTTAGGAAGGGCATCCAGCTGTAGAAACTCTGCCAAATCAGATTGGAACCTGGTGCAGCCTCCTGGCTTGCCAGTCCTCAGTCAAATCGTCCAACCCATGCTAGCATGGAAAACGGATGTTAAACGACGATGATGTATATATCTTTCTAAAAAAATTTTTCTGATATTATTTCACTATATATTCATCATCATCATCAGCGTTTAATGTCTGCTTCCCATGCTAGCATGGGTTGGACTATTATATATTATAGATGTTGCAGCATTAAAAATCTTGCTTCCTCTACCTTCGTTTTTGATAATATCAAGAAAATATTTGATGGTTTTCAGTTTCACGAGTTTATTTTCCTGTCATTGTAGAAAAGTGCAGAGATATTGACCAAAGACATCCAGCATCAGATGGAGTTGAAAGACAATACTTCAAGCTTAGAAAAACGGCAGATGAATGATAATCTGAAAAGACTGCAAGAAGAACGAGATAAATATCAGCAGGACTTGGTACAAGTGCAAGGGGAACGGGACAGCATGAAACAGGATTTGGCCACTTACCAGGAGAGGTTGAAGAATATGGACAGGTTCTTTTATTCTTTCATTCTTTCACTTGTTTCAGTCATTTGACTGCGGCCATGCTGGAGCACCGCCTTTAGTTGAACAAATCGACCCCGGGACTTATTCTTTGTAAACCTAGTACTTATTCCATCAGTTTCTTTTGCTGAACTGCTAAGTTACGGGGATGTAAACACACCAGCATCGGTTGGCAAGCAATGGTGGAGGGACAAACACAGACACACATACATACATACATACATATATATATATATATACACACGATGGGCTTCTTTCAGTTTCTCTCTACCAATTCCACTCATAAGGCTTTGATCAGCCCAAGGCTATAGAAGAAAACACCTGCCCAAGGTGCTATGCAGTGGGACTGAACCCGGAACCATGTGGTTGGTAAGCAAGTTACTTACCACACAGCCATTCCTGTGCCTAATGTTTCTTTTCTCAGCTGCAAGGATTTTGGGGAGTGTTGGAATCACAAGACTGGTCTCAATATCTTGCACTATTTACTTATGTACCGTTGGGTTCTGAGTTCAAATCCAACAGGGAACCACTTTGCCTTTTCTTGCTTTGAGCTTCATTAAAAGTTCTGCAATCATCATTCATTAAGTGTGTGTATCTAAGTTAACAAGCTGGCAGAATCGTTAGCACACTGGGCAAAATGCTTAGCAGCATTTCGTCTGTTTTACGTTCTGAGTTCAAGTTTTGCTGAAGCTGACTTTGCCTTTCATCCATTCAAGGTCAATAAACTAAGTACCAGTTGTGTACTGGGGTCAATGGGGTCAACTAACTTACTCTCCTTCCCTGACCCTGCTACCCCCTTCTGCCAAAATCTGAGACCAATATGTGGGTGTGGGGGTGTTTATGGCCCAGACTATCAAATGATCTCATCTAACACTGGTCGTCACAATGTGTTCCTTTATGGAGTTTATTCTTTGTATAGATTATATATATGTGTGTGTGTGTGTGTCTGTGCCAACTTGACAATATACTGTAGGTTACATAACTCTATATATTTTTTCCTTGTCTGCAGGTTACATCAACTTAAAAACAATGACCAAGATAGACTAATAAGCCAGTTAAGAATGGAATTGGAGAAAGAACAATCAACAAACAGAGTAAGAAATAAGTTTCTTTTGTTTCACCATGAATATTCATTAGTTGTGACTCTGGCTCCACAAAACGAATATTCATTAGCTGTGTCCCTGTCATCATATAAAGAACACACACACACACACACTCACCCTATACTTCAAAGTGTGTTATTAGCCTCTGAGTCCTTAATTTTTAAGAGAAGTTTGCTGGCAGATTAGTGAAAAGACTACGTTTTCTGGTGTGTGTGTGTGTGTTTCTATTTCCTTGTTTTGACATCGTATAACAGTTGCAAAGGAGTGTCACTATCATACAAGCAGTGTCCCTTTCTTTCCAATCTTCTGTAAAAAAATGTCTGTCCAGGTCTGCGAAAATATTACCCTTGCTTTGAAAGAGGTGAGAGTTGGCAGCAGGAAGGGATGCCTCAATAAACTCCATCTGACCCATGCACGAATCCATCATCATCATCATCATCATCATCTCATTTAGCGTCCATCTTCCACGCTGATATGAGTTGGGTGGTTTGGCAGAAGCTGCACCGGCTCAAGGTCCACATCATTTTCCATTTTGGTTAGGTTTCTGTGGCTGGGTGCGACTTCCTATCACCAGTTTCTTTAGAGAAAATGTTGTGTGCCTTTTTGCAAGGCACTGGCATTGGTGAGGTTACCAAGTAATTCACAAGACAAGGGGGGAAAACCCTCAACTGATTGGAGGTTGTAGTAGAGGGCAAGATGGCTTTATGGCAGGTGTTGAGAGGTTAGAGTATGGTAGACGGACTTGGCACAGGTATCGCACTACAGAGG
>NC_068981.1:198060816-198061226 GCF_001194135.2 Octopus bimaculoides | reverse complement strand
TGGAAAGAAGATAAAGATAGTTGTAGCAGAAGTGTCAGAGTGTATTCTTGTGGGTCAAGAAGGTGAGTAGAAGAGATCTGGAGGTTGGGGTGGATGGTGGGTGAGTTGGTAAGAGTGTGAAAGGAGTGATGGGGGAGCAGGGTAGAAGTGAATGTAGTGATTGATGAACACTAGTGGGAAATATCAGTATGGGGATGGGGAAGGTGAAAGAAACAGAGGTGGCCACGATACAATAGCTGAACAGAGACAGAAATAGTGAGGGAGGTTCTGTAAACATGCTACCCCCAGGGGAGAGAGAGCTGATACTGAAATGTGTTGCTATCATCGGCAGATGTTGATTATTCTGTTCAGACTTTTTTCTGGTCAAAACACCTGTGGATGGTGTGTAAGGTAGTTCACCCCCACCCCCC
>NC_068981.1:198058847-198060761 GCF_001194135.2 Octopus bimaculoides | reverse complement strand
CCCCCACCCACCAGACTGCCTCTACTCCAAAGTTCAAAAGTACAATGAGCAAGGTCTATGATAGGGTTGCCCCCCACCAGTTGCACCTTATTTGCCTAGTTGACACTCAACAGTTGTCTGATGGCACACATCTTCCACGTGGCCATGATAACCTTCAAGCCCTTGATCTAGGACTCCTCTGCCTTCTTGGTTATCCAATGTCCTCCCTCGATCCCGGGTACAGGAGGCTAAGGGGTTGCCAGCTCTTGCCCAAAATGCCATCCAATCTACAGATGGAAAGGATGACTTACTCTCCCAAGTTCCTGTATTGTAAAGTAATTCAGATTAACATACAATTAAAACTGATGATGATTATGATAATTATCTTTGTTTTAATTTTCTCTTTAATTAGGAACTTCAAGATTGTTTATCTTCAGCTAAAAAACAAATTTCAAAATTACAAAACAAGGTAATTTCTTATTTCTAATTTGTTGTTGTAATGTTTATGCTACAATGAAGTTATTGTTAATGCTTTTCTCCCTCTATTTCTATCTCTCTTTCCTTCTTTTCTCCACTGTTAGAAGTGGGGGGGGGGACCGAAATAGACCATTTTAAACTTTTAAATGAATTTAGATTAACTAATTTTAAAATCTCGAGTTATATCATGCTGAAGAGTTCAGAAAGAGGACGAAATGGTACTCTCCACAACTACCAGGGACTTAAAGAATTATATGGAAATATATGTATGCTCTTTCCAGTCTTTCATATTGATTTCTCAACATAAGAAATATGAACTTAGAAGTGATTCTCTCCCCTGAAATAGTGATTCCCAGTAATTCCACCAGGTGTAAATTGTGATATTGTTTTTCATGTAACTCTTATAAAGGAAGTGTTTTATGACTGTTTGTTGTATTTGTGAGTCTCAGAGAACCTGTAGTGTGAGGTGATACCAGTGCTGTGTGATAGTCAATAAGATGGCCTGCATTGAACATATGCTGTGTGTGCTGTGCTATAGTTGTAGCAAACTTGTTGTCAGGCATCGTAATCACATGGCTGTGTGCGTGTCATATATTCATATTGTGCATATATGCACACACTCGCTCTCTCGCTCTCTCTCTCTCTCTTTCCCCTTCTCTCTCCCCCTGTAAATGTTTAGTTGCAATTTGCTCTGACTAAACAAACAAAAGCAGTTAAGAAAACTGTGAGAATATTGTGATCCAGGAGAGACAGCTAGAGGCCTGTGTTTCACTTTGTTATTGTTTTTTCTATTATACCGCCACGTCCCCAGAAAGTCAGTTGTTTCCTAAAGATCATCATCATCATCCTCATATTCTGTGTCACGCTGAATCTTTCTAAAAACCATGTCAAGGACATGTGTGTCTGTGGGGTACTCAGCCACTTGCATGTTTAATTTCATGAGCAGGCTGTTTGTATCAACTGGAACTCTTCTCATTATAACCAACAGAGCACCATTTGGATAACTTCTCCTGCAACTACTCTCTCATTTATTCCCTCTACTCTCCCATACCGGTGGCACGTAAAAAGCACTCACTGCACTCTCAGAATGGTTGGCATTAGGAAGGGCATCCAGCTGTTGAAACCTTGCCAGATCAGACTGGAGCCTGGTGCAGCCTCCTGGCTTCCCAGACCCCAGTCAAATCGTCCAACCCATGCCAGCATTAAAAGTGGATGTTAAACGATGACAATGACGACGATGATGATGATTATTAAATGGTTTCTGATATATTTCTGTTTCTGCCAGGAAGAAGAGATGAAAGCTGTGTTGGCTGAGCAGAAAAATCTTCTCCAAGAAAACAAATATAAAAGAGACAATTTACAGGAAGAGACAAAGGAGAAGCTTTTATCAGCACAACATGCCAAGGTAAATACAACAACGGAAGCGAATTGATGATGTTTTGAAAGTGTCGGACGATC
>NC_068981.1:198050876-198058837 GCF_001194135.2 Octopus bimaculoides | reverse complement strand
TGGTGGATGTGGGGATGGCCGGGGTTACCTAGAATAGGACAACATTCTATGGAATACTCAATGTTTCACATTAACTGGAACAGCTGGTTTAGTAAACTGCACCAGTCCAAACTAGAAAGGGCTGGTAACAGAAGGGTCGTTAGCCATTAAGAAAGAAAGGGGGGGAAAGAACATGGGTGAAGGAGCTGCAATGACAACAACCCCCATTTTAAATAACAACAAATACAAGGTAGAGAGTGAAGACATTATGGTCTTGGCAGATGAGTGATGTTGACATGGCAACACTTTAATCCTTCTCTTCCTCCTCCTCCTCCTCCCATTTCCCTTGCTGACATGGAAGTTGGATGGTTTGACAGGGGCTGGCACTACTAAACTTTATCCACTTCTTCATTCATTTTGAAACTTTTATTATAGTTCTATATTTAAGAGAACTATAATAATATAATAATAGTAACATCGTTAGGAATGAGAACCCAGGTTCGAAATTTCCCCCAGACACCTGATGAAGGCTGGAGGGTATATCAGCCGAAACGTTGTGTCAACAACAAACAAGATGAGGACAAATATCCGTCAAATGTAAATAATGTAACTTTCATTATGTTTTTCACTCATAATGCTGCTCATATTTTCAGGAACGTCTTGAAAGTGACCTGAAGACATTGCAGTTGCAAAAAAGTGACCTAGAGATTGAACTACGCCGTGAAAAAGATAAAGTCAAGATATTCCAGAGAAATTTTGAGAAACCACTAAATGTAAGTCCATAATTAATTGATGCTAATTACATTTTGAATTGAAACATCCTTATTTCTTTTGTCTTTTAGTATCAAAGTGTGCTTTGTATATTATTGAGTCGGCCTGGAACCAAGAAAACCGATTGGTCAAAGAATGGATAGTCTCTGACATGTTCTATAGGTGTGTAGACAGTGATGTCAAGCTGAGTGAGATTGTAGTTGTGGCCAGTGTTGCGTAACTGGGCCCGTTAAAAGCACCCTTCAATCGTTGGGTGTTATGCTGTGCTTGTGAAGACTTGTTGAGCTGAGGGAAATCAAAGCCATGGCTGATGCCAGTGCCGTCTGACTGGCACCCATGCTGGTGGCACGTAAAAGGCACCATTCAAGCATTGGGCCTCTTGAAGGCAGTGACAGGTGACCAAGACCCTTGGCAATATACCGTGATTGCATTGACCTGTCAAGCCTTGTGAGATTGTAGTCATGCCCAATGTCAGTGCCAGTGGCATGTAAAAAGCACTCTCTCAACTTTTGGGGTGGTTGGCGTTAGGAAAGGCATCCAGCTTTAAAAACCTTGCCAAATCAAATTGGAACCCGGCTTACCAGTTTTCAGTCAAACCATCTAACCCATGCCAGTATGGAAAGCAGACGTTAAAAGACGAGGATGATGATATGTTTTAGGATGAGATGTAGCTGACTGTCCCTGGAGCCATGTTCTCACTTCATCTCCATTTCATCATCATCTTTTCTTGGATCGGATGGTTTGACAGGAGCCAATAAACTGGAGGACTGCGTTAGTCCCTCACATCTCCTCTGGCAGGGTTTCTAGATGAAGATACAGCTGGACATGTGTGTGTGTGTGTGTGTGTGCAACCTGTATTTATAAAGTTTCTTACTCTATACAGCTTCACACTGATCTCTGTCAATATTGAACAGAATGGCCAGATGTTTGATGCAGTTATTCCCTGACACCTCAATTACTAAACCTTAATTACATTAATATGACCCTGTTGTTGTTGTTGCTTTGTAAACCAGGATGACAAAGACTCTCTAATCCACGACCTTCGAATCAAAGATGCTCAACTCCAAGGGAAATTAGAACAAGAGAAACACAAGAGTGCTGTGATGCAGCGACTTTTAGACGAACACATGGTAAGGGTTTTGCATTTTTAGATATATATTGTGAAGGTGTGTGGCATAGTGGTTGGGATGTTGCACTTGTGATAATCACCAGATCATGAGTTCAATTCCCACATGGGGCTGACATATTTTGTGCTGGAGTAAAACACTTCATTTTACATTGCTCCAGTGCTCCAGTGCTCTGTAGGAGCTGGTTCTGTCAAAGAAGAGTCTTCAGGTATGTTATGATTCATTACTTGGTGACTTCAGTAGTGCTACTGTAATGTGATTGGCATTAGGGAGGGCATCCAGCCCTAGAAATTAAGCCAAAAGAAACATTGGAGTTCAATGCAGTTCTCTGGTTCTTTGGATCCTGTTAGGATGGAAGACAGATGTTAAATGGTGATGATGATGGCACACACATACACACACACACACACACACACACACACACACACACACACACACGTGTACGTACGTGAGTATTTTTGTCTTCCCCTTGTCTTGACATTTGTGCACTGAGCTTTCTTTCATATGGACCGTTTGTTTGAAGGATCAAGAAATAATATTTCCTTAATTGGGAAAAAGGTGAGAGTTGGCAATAGGAAGACCATCCAACAATAGAAAATCTACCTGAAATAAATTGTGTGTGTCAGTTATGAAGTTCGTTTCTGTTTGCAAAGAACGTGTCATGTTTTCTATACAGTAAGACAAATGACCATTCAGCAAAATTGGCCCCAATGTTGTGCTATTGTATAAAGAAGTCATATTCCCTTGCCAACACTGCACGTGTTTCTGCCAATTGCCAGACCATTTTCTGACTATGGTTTACTGCTGCTTCAGACGAAACAAGATCCGTTTGATGTAATTTATAGGTTTTCCCTCTCACCATTTCACATTATATTATTATCCTTTGCCTTCCTAGACTGTCATACTTTAACCTTGCAAACTTCTGCTATGATAAAAGAAATTTCATTTATCTCTCGTTTTAAACCTCTTTCTTTGCAGGCTCATCCTAATACAGATGTCAGTACAGTAGTCAGAGAGGAAGAGAAAATTCAGGTATTCTATACATACATACATACATATATATATATATATGTATGACAGGGACTTCCATTTACGGCTAGCATGGGATCTTGTCACTAGAAATGCAAACACAACAACACACACACACACCTGCATATACAAACACATACGTGTATGGTTTTCCATCTACCAAGTCCACTCAGAAGGCTTTAGTTCGCCCAGGACTATAGTGGAAAACACTTGCCCAAGGTGCTGGACAGTGGGACTGAACCCAGAACTATGTGGCTGGGAATTGAATTTCTTAACCACTCCACCATTCCTGTACTTCATGTTGTAGATGAATATCTGTACCTCACATTGTAGATGAATGTCTGTACCTTATGCCTGTACTCATGTTGTAGATGAATGTCTGTACTTCATGTTGTAGATGGATGCCTGTACCTCATGTTGTAGACGGATGCCTGTACCTCATGTTGTAGATGGTTGCCTGTACATCATGTAGATGGATGTCTGTACCTCATGTTGTAGATGGATGCCTGTACCTCATGTTGTAAATGGATGCTGGTGGCGTCATCATGCTACATGTATTACAATCAATGTTGTTCTCTAATTTCTATGGATGTTTTGTTCATTTTTACATGTCACACAGTATTGTTGTTAGATTAGTCGTCTACTTCATATGAATATTTCTGATTGATTTTGTATTATTTTTTTTTTAAATTCTGCAACAGCAACCGACAGAAACAGTTGAACCATTAAAGATGACAACCGAATCAAAACAGTGAGTATTTCTTCATAATATTCACCATTAAGTCACCATTAATGTTTTGCTTAATACAGCATGATGCTGTGGCTTTCATGATTTCTAAGTTGCGTCGTGAAGCTGTTTAGTTGCCAAGGAAGTCTACTTTATGAAGAATTATGTGATTCCTGCATATTCAACTCTTCTTCTCTTGCAACACCCCACAACTTAAACAACGCCATTATTTCATATTTGAAATAAAAGGAGTTTTTTTAATTGAAGGGTGTCATAGTTTGTAACTAAATTTGTTACAGAATCGATTCTGTCCAATGTGAAGAAAACTGGAATAACTTTCCCAGCATCATCAACAGGATGGCGTTTCTGTCTAAAGACCAGAGATGTCTCTATGTGATATTTGGTCTGCAAATAAGACTTTCTCTCCTAACTTATCATTAATCCTTTTAAATCGTACTCATACTTCATTCTCCTACCATTTTCTCAACTTTGATCTACTACATCCACTGGCCAATGTCCTCTTCTTATATCACACACACACACACACACACACACACACACACACACACACACACACACAACCTGTGTATCTCATCACAACACAGTCTATTTGCCCATGATGTGTTGTACATTCCTTTCATACTACTCATGTGTGTTTTCTGCCATACAGCTTCCTGAAAGCTTTTATTCACCATTAATTGTGTCTGCGATACAGTGAGACATAGTTTAATAGATTGAAGTTGTCTTAAAGAATCGGACTATTAAATAAGGCTGTTGTTTGCGATTGTGGTTAATCCTGCAACCTATGTGAAGATGTACATTCATACCTGCAGGAATTGTTATTTGGTTGGAAGTTTGGCAAAACAAAACAAACCATTTTGTTACAAGTCATTGTTAGATTTTTTTAAAAATAATATTTTGATTCAAGTAAAAGCGCCCAGCACTCTCTGTAAAGTAATTGGTGTTAGGAAGGGCATCCAGCTGTAGAAACCATGCCAAACCAGACTGGGGTCTGGTGCAGCCTTCCAGCTTTCCAGTCCTGGTCAAACTATCCAACCCATGCCAGCATGGACAACGGACACTAAATGATGATGATGTAGTCTGTATAAATGTAATAATATTGTAATATAATTCAATCTTGTTATGAAATTGTGATTTATTTTGATAGCAGAGACATTGCACTTGAAGAAGAGATCAAAGAGCTGAGGTTTCAACTGAAAAGGGAAAAAGAATATTGGGTAGGTTTGCCTCATTCCATTTTCAAGAATTTCTCAATTAGTTCTCATCTTTAAAAACAGTCCAACTTCCTGCTTCTATTATGACATCCTGTCCATTCTGTCATATTTTCTATATAACAGACTGATGCAGCATATGTTACAATTGAGTCTCTCTTCAACTGTTAAGTATTTGGGCTGACAACACTGACTGCAACTCCAAGGTGGTGCCCCAGCATGGCCACAGTCCAAATAACTAAAACTAAGAATAAACTGAAAAATACATCAGCCTCCCATGCTGGTGCCATACATAAAGCACCCAGGACACTCTGTAGAGTGGTTGATGTAAGGAAGGGCATCCCGCTGTAGAACCAATGCCAAACTAGAACAAACGGAGCCTGGTGCAGTTCCCTGCTTTGCCAACTCCTGTCAAAACGTCCAACCCATGCCAGCAGGGTAATTGGGCAGTAAATGATGATGATGATAGTAATAGCAGTGATGGTGGCAATGGCAGCAGCTGTTGTTGTTGTTGTTGTTGTTGTTCCTGCAGTCTTCTCTTCCACAATGTCTTTAACCCTTTCGATACCAACCCTGCTGAATCCAGCTCTGGCTCTGTGGTACAAATGTTTTGTTTTCAAAAGTTCTGAATGAAAATATTCCACCAAACCTTAGTCACAATTTATGTTCCTAACACTAGCTTAATGATAACAAAGTTATTTTACTAAATTCTTTGTTATATTTAAAATTAATTGAAAGAAACACACAACATCCCAAAAGAAATACGGTTACGAAAGGGTTAAACTATTCTGTGTAGTACCTGTACATTAGGGATGAAGGAATGGTCAAAGGGTGAGAAAGGATTGGTTTGTGTAAGGTGGAGACAAAGTGGCTGAGTTCCTTTTAAGTGTTGGGCCTCACAAAGTCAATGACCAAGACCTTTGGCATTATGTTGTGCTTGAGAAGAAAACCCATCAAGCCGAGCAAAATCACAGTCATGGCAGATACTGGTGTCATGCAAATTGGCACCTGTGCCAGTGGCACATAAGTGCACTCCAGTGTCAGGCAAATGACACTCGTGCTGGTGGCACGTAAAAGCACCCCTTACACTTTCAGGGTGGTTGCTATTAGGAAGGGCATCCAACCATAGAAAACCATGCCAAATCAGACTGGAGTCTGGTGCAGCCTTCCAGCTTACCAGCCCTGGTCAAATCGTCCAACCCATGCCAGCATGGACAATGGACTTTAAATGATGATGATGAAAGTTGGGGAGTTGGTGGTGCTGCAGGTAACTAATTAAATTTAGCCAGTGCCCCTGGACTGGCTCTTGTGCGGGTGGCACATAAAAGACACCATTTTGAGCGTGGCCGTTGCCAGTACCGCCTGACTGGCCCTCGTGCGGGTGGCACGTAAAAGCACCCACTACACTCTCTGAGTGGTTGGCGTTAGGAAGGGCATCCAGCTGTAGAAACTCTGCCAAATCAGATTGGAGCCTGGTGTAGCCATCTGGTTCCACCAGTCCTCAGTCAAATCGTCCAACCCATGCTAGCATGGAAAGCAGACGTTAAACGATGATGATGATGATGATGATGAATTAAATCCTTGTTTCTATGATACACCCTTGTTTCTATGATACAAAACCCCTGTTTTAAAGGAATCGAAATTAAAACCTTCCATCATAATTGAGGTTCCGAACACCTGATTAGTAATAACGATGAAGTTTACTTGCTGAATTCTTCCCAATTTCTCGAATTTATTGAAACAAAGGCAGTGGAATTCAGCAGAAATTTGGTAATGAAAGAGTTAAGTGCTAAAACAGGAATGCTTCTTATTGCAGAATAAACGTTTGGAGCAAGAGAGGAAAATGATGAAATCACAACTAGAAAAAGTAAGTTGAATATATTTAACATATATTTAACATATATTTAGCATATATTTAACATATATTTAACATATATAGTTATGACAAGAGAAAATGCGTGTAATGCTCATTTCTTTTTATCAAAGAAATTAAAACTTAGCCTCATTTTTTATATTTTCTGAGTCATTAATCCTAATAATACATTTATCATAACTATGAATAATACTTTTATTGTAACTTTTAATTTTTTTTTTGATAAAAATAAATGAGAATTGTACGCATTTTCTTTTTTCATAACTGTATACCTACTTTTGCACCCTGCTTGTATTTAATATATTTAATATGGATTTACATAATCCCTTATTCTAGCAGGCCTGTGGTTAAATGTTTTATCTGTGACTATCTCTTCTTTCACTCAGACTTAATATATCTTGGAGTACATTATCTAGTGTGTCTTTCTTTTCTTTTTTTTTTTAAGACATTAGGAGATTTGACTGCTATTTCTAGCAGGGAAAATGTTTGCAAAGAAGCTTTCACACTGACTTTTACAATTATATGGGATGGTGCAAAAGTAGGTTTACAGTTATGTAAAAAGAAAACATGTACACATTTATTTTTATTGTTGCCAGTGCCGCCCGACTCACCCCTGTGCCGGTGGCACGTAAAAAGCACCATTCAAGCGTGGTTGATGCCAGTACCACCTGACTGGCATGTAAAAAAAACACCCACTACACTCTCCGAGTGGTTGGCATAAGGAAGGGCATCCAGCTGTAGAAACTTGGCCCGAAAAGATTGCCAGTCCTTAGTCAATCCGTCCAACCCATATCAGCATGGAAAGCAGGCATTAAACGATGGTGATGATGATGATGATGAGAAAAATTAAAAGTTACGATAAAAGTATTATTCATAATTATGATAAATGTATTACTATGATTAATGACACTGAAAATGTCAAAAAATGAGGCTAACTAATTTAATATGTTAATAATTTTAATGAATTAAGTATAATGACATTGATGTGGTACTTACTGTACACCTCCTTTTGCACCTGCCCCTGTATAGACAACAGGTATGCAAATTAGCTCTCCTTTATAATGATTGCATGGAGGATGGCAATCACAATTATTATAATAATAGAGCTTCTGTTCTCTCTCTCTCTCTCTCTCTATCGCTCTCTCTCTCTCTCTATCGCTCTCTCTCTCTCTCTATCGCTCTCTCTCTCTCTCTCTCTCTCTCTCTCTCTCTCTCTCTCTCTC
>NC_068981.1:198035360-198050856 GCF_001194135.2 Octopus bimaculoides | reverse complement strand
TTCTCTCTCTCTCTCTCTCTCTATCGCTCTCTCTCTCTCTCTATCGCTCTCTCTCTCTCTCTCTCTCTCTCTCTCCTGAGTCACTTGCTATCACTATTGACATCCATCATTCACTCTCACCCCTGTCCACCCCTGTCCACCACCCTCGCCCTTCCCTCCTATAATACTCTTGCAACCATCAACCGTCCACCATTCTGGTTCTTGTTCTGTCATCACCTCCTTTTCTTTTCACCTTCTCAGTGATATTATTTTCAGTGAAAGAACATAACGTACAGGTGTGAGGACTCCTGGCTCCTTCGGAATACACAGCCACCTCACCTGTGCTGGTGCCAATCCTTGCTGGGTGTTGTTTATCTTGGGATTGAGAGGAGCTTCCAGCTTTGCCAAAGACATGGCTACCTCATTAGTGCTGGTGCCATGAATAAAATGCATCTCGTACACTCTGCAATGGGAGATGGTGTTAGGAAGGGCACCCAGCATTAAAAACGGGATCATCATCATCATCATCATTGCTTAACATCCGTTTTCCATGCTGGCATGGGTTGGACGGTTTGACTGAGGTCTGGAGAGGCAGCGGCTGCACCAGGCCCCAAGATGATCTGGCAATGTTTCTACACCTGGATGCCCTTCCTAACGCCAACCACTCCAAGAGGGTAGTGAGTGCTTTTCACATGCCACTAGCACAGGAGCCAGACGGGGTGAGTGAAATTTTTAAGATATGGTTTCCCGCTCTGTCTAGGACAGCAATGTCCTGTCCAACTCATGCCAGCATGGAAAATGGATGTAAAGTGTTGTGGTTGATGATGATGATGAAGTTGTTCATTTATGTGCAATAGTCATTTACATAGAAAGGGATTTGTCACTGTAAATTCTACTTCTTCACTCTTTATTCATTCTTCAAATGAGTTTGTTGAAAATAACTGAATTCAATTCCAAATTGATTTTGTTTATCTCTGCAAAGGTTTGTGTTGTTGTTGTTGTTGTTGTTGTCATGGATTTTAGCAAATAGTGATCCAATCTTCTCCAGTTGTCAACACACCTTCAACGTAATATTTATCCTAGACCTTCCCAATCTCTGCACCCTTAAAAATAATCTGTCCCTTCATCATCATCATCATCATTTAGTGTCCGTTTTCCATGCTGGTGTGGGTTAGACGGTTTGTCTGGAACTGGTAAACTGGAGGGCTGCACTAGGCTCCAGTCTGATTTTGGATTGGTTTCTACGACTGGATGCCCTTCCTAACGCCAACCATTTATTTCATAGAGTGTCCTGGGTGTCTTTTACATGACACTGGCACTAACTACGACTCTGATTTCACCTGGCTTGATGTGTCTTCTCAAACACAGCAAATTACCAAAAGCCTCGGTCGCTTGTCATTGGTCCCATGAGACACAGCATCCGAGATCATGTTTCACCACCTCGTCCCATGTCTTCTTGGCTCTACCTCTTCCACAGGTTCCTCTCCACAGTTAGAGATCGGCACTTCTTTACACAGCTGTCCCCTTCCATACGCATCACATGCCCATACCAGCTCAGTTTTCCCCTCCTATACTCCACATCTGATGCCTCTCATGCCCAATGCCCCTGGCCCCTGAAAAATAAATTGCTTTTTCATAATTTCAGTTTTTATAATCACATATTTCAGGAGAGACATAAAGTAAAGATGTTACAGGAGAAACAGATCAATGCTGATGTCAAAGTTGAAGAAGAGGAAGAAAAGTGAGTGGGGTTCTTTTTTCTTTGCTTTTATTGTCTTTTATGCTGATTTTATTGTTTTATTTCTTTTCTTTGCAAGACAGAAAGGGTCTGGAAAAAAAACAAACGATATTTTATGTTCTGAATTCAAACTCCTCTGGGGTTGACTTTGCTTTTCATCCCTTCAGTTCTGATAAAATAGGTATCAGTTATGTACTGGGGTTGAAGTGATCGAATAACAGCGTCCCACAAATTTTGGGCTTTATGCTTATTGTAGAAAGACAAACATTATTCTTGCTGGAATCAAATATGTTGCTCACAATTCTTAGCTTCCATGTAAATTCTTCTCACTGAATGACAGCATTCCTATCAATCTCTGTCTGCATTTATTGCACTCTTAGATTCTCCTGTGAACATCTAAGAATTCATATTTCCACATTTGGAGATATGCTATGCTTGAGAAGACCTGGCAAGCCAAGTGAGACTGTAACTGTGGCCTGTGCCAGTGCAGCATGACTGGCCCATTTAAGAGTACCCTTCAATCATTGAGCAATAAATTGTGCTTGCTAAGACCTGTTGTGGTTGATGCCAGTGCCACCTGACTGGCTCCCATGCTGGTGGCATGCAATAAGCACCATTCGTGCATGGGTTATTGCCAGTGCTGCCTGGCATGTAAGAAGCACCATCCAAATGGGGTTGATTCCAGCCCCCTTGCCCCGACTGGCTTTTGTGCTGGCGGCACGTAAAAAGCACCATCTGAACGTGGCCAATGCCAGTGCCGCCTAACTGGCTTCCGTGCCAGTGGAACGTAAAAAGCACCCACTACACTCTCGGAATGGTTGGCGTTAGGAAGAGCATCCAGCTGTAGAAACCATTCCAGATCAGATTGGAGCCTGGTACAGCCTCCTGGCTTCCCAGACCCCAGTCGAACCGTCCAACCCATGCCAGCATGGAAAACGTATGTTAAGCAATGATGATGACGATTTATATATACACACACACACACACATAAGGATAAGCATATTAAAAGGTGTCCGTGGGAAAACTCATTTAAATAAAAGGGTTGGGAACCATTGATGTAAGGGAACTTCATGTTGAAGTCCCGTTACAGCAATGAATCAAATGCATTGTGGACACACATTGTCTGAAAGAAGGCATTCACCGTAGACCAGCTGCAACTGTGATCTTTCACTCTTGTTAAAATGAAAATGGTTTATTCTAGAAAACTTGCAACAGACCAATAATTGCTTAATTTATTAAGATCCTATTCTTTAAAGAACGTTTCATCCATGATAGAATCCCTGGTGATAGAATCCATGATAGAATCCATGATAGAATCCCATTGTTACCTTAATAAAAACATAGACAATCTTTAGCAGCCATTAGCTGCGAGACTGAAGTCCTACAGAGACTTGGAGACTTGGCTGGTGCAGGTGTGGACTCATTGGACTTGAGGGTGTCTGGTGCTGCC
The DNA here is from genome assembly GCF_001194135.2 of Octopus bimaculoides. NCBI lineage: Eukaryota > Metazoa > Mollusca > Cephalopoda > Octopoda > Octopodidae > Octopus > Octopus bimaculoides. The sequence continues at coordinate 198,047,689 of NC_068981.1, read as the reverse complement.
AGTGTCCAAACTGGAAGGCAAGGGTGCAGGTCTTTAGGTTTCTGTTCTTTAGTCGTAAGACTTTGACCCTGTCTAGGGCTCTCAGGAGCCACCTCAGCTCCTTTGGTGCCAGGACACTTTGCAGGATTAGGGGTTGCCATTGGTCAGATTTCATATCCAGCTGACAATTCTACTCAGAAACTGGGATGTGTCTTGTTACTTGTATGATTCGGGAGTACCAGCTCCTGAATCGTTTGGCCATGTGGCTTGGTTTTCCAAGTTAGCTCCTGCTGTTCTATATTTAAGAGATGAGGAATTATGTACATTATTTACATTATTTACATTTGACAGATATTTATCCTCATCTTGTTTGTTGTTAACATAATGTTTCAGCTGATATACCTTCCAGCCTTCATCAGGTGTCTTGCGGAAATTTTGAACCTGGGTTCTCATTCCTAAGGTATTTATGCCCTTGGGCATATGGCATAGTGGTTAAGAGTGCAGGCTGCTAACCCCAAAATTCCGAGTTCGATTCCAGGCAGTGACCTGAATAATAATAATAATAAAAATAACATTGGAAAAATACCTTAGGAATGAGAACCCAGGTTCGAAATTTCCCCAAGACACCTGATGAAGGCTAGAGGGTATATCAGCTGAAACGTGTTAACAACTAACAAGATGAGGATAAATATCCACCAAATGTAAATAATGTAAATAATGTAAGCTCTTGCTTTACTATGTTCTCTTCAGTGAGGCTTTGTGTTGGTCAACCACACAACCACATGCTCATGGCAGATGAGGAGGTATCTTGCAGAGCTGGGGACTGACTGGAACTCAGCTTGATGGGTCACCTTGGAGGACCTAAGAATATACCAACAAATGGTGAAAGCAGCAATGCTGTGCAACGGTGCTTCTCCCCCTCCCCACTACGAGACACATGACCCCTGGGGATTACATTGTGTTTACTCTCGTATGATTTACTTATGGATGACTTAAATTAACTTCCTGTCACCCATTTTTATTTTGCAAACGATGTCAACTCGATAATTGTTTTATATTCTTTTGAGGAACCATCTTCTTCAGTGTGAAATTGCAGCTTTGAAATCCAGAATGAAACACAAAGACAATATGGTTTGTATATACGTACTATTGTTGAAATTTTATCTTAACAATATTGTATTGTGCTCAGGGTTTTATATGTTTAGTTGGATACTTACTAGTGACTATTTAACAGTGGTTGACCCTTCTTTCTATGGGAATTGTATCTCAGAGTGATTGTATCAGTCTTCCATTTTACCAAACTTTCATTCGATGTTGGCATTCTTGCAATAATACACTTTAAACATATTGTCTTCTTTTTTTTAGACTGGAAATCATCTTTCATCTTCTCTCCCGCTACATTCTGATGTGGTATTTGACGATAGATTCAATGCAGTAAGTATTTGAACACCACATCCTATGCTTCTTATGTCCCACTTTTCTCTCGGGATGCTTACACTCTGTCGTATATTCACACTGACTTCGTTTCTTTCAAGCCTACGCATGTCCTCAACACTCACAGCCCAGGTTTCACTGCTGTGTAGTATGGCTGTTTGCAAACAGGCGTCATACAGTCTACCTTTCACTCTGAGTGAGAGGCCCTTTGGTACCAGCAGAGATAGGAGCTCTCTGAACATTGTCCAGCCTATTCTTATTCTAGCAGCTACACTCTCAGAGCATCCATCCCTGCTACTGACTTAGTCACCTAGGTAACAGAAGTTGTCAACTACTCCTAGTTTTTCCTCCTGGCATGTGATGGAATCTGTTTTCTGTACATGTTATTGCACCTGTGCATCTGCCACACACAAAATCTATCTTCCCAGTTAACCTTCCTCTGATATTGCTGCACCTCTTATGTGTCCATAGCTTGCACTGGGTACATCTTATGGAGTTTCTATCTATACCATTCTTACAGATTGAGCAGGGCCATCTACCTGAAGGGATTTGTGCTTTGTCTACCTTCCTACTTATTAGGACTTTGGTTTTTGCAAGGTTAACTCTAAGGGCCTTTGATTCTAATCCTTGCTTCCACACCTGAAACTTCTCCTCTTGTTCTGGTAGTGACTCAGTTATCAGAGCAAGGTCATCAAAATAGAGGAGCTCCTAGGGTCAACCTGTTCTGAATTCCTGTTATTGCCTGGAGGACTATGATGAATAAACGGGGGCTGAGGGCTGATCCATGGTGAACCCCTACTTATACCCTGAATTATTTGCTATACTCATTGTCAACCCTCACCTTACTGACAGCATCTCTGTACATGGCTTGTACAGCTCTCACCAACCACTCATCTATCCCTAGTTTCTGCATTGACCACCAGTTAAGGGATCTGGGGACCCTGTCAAAGGCTCTCTCCATGTCAACAAAAGCCAAGTACAGAACTTTATCTTTGGCCAGGTATTTCTCCTGCAGCTGTCTTACCAGAAATATAGCATCAGTGGTGCTTTTACCTGGCACGAACCCAAACTGCATCTCATCTAAACTGACTCTTTCCCTAATTAGTTGGGCTATGACCCTCTCTGTGACCTTCATTACCTGATCCAACAGTTTGATACCTCTGTAATTATTTGTATCTAATGCATCACCTTTACCTTTGTAGCAGTTGACTCTAGTGCTGCTACACCAGTCATTGGGTATGACTCCTTCATGTATCACTTTGACATCCTGAGTAGAATTTGATGAGGATGATGACTTTGCACCTTAAACAGAAAGTAAAATTTATGAAAAGATTCTGAAAACATAAAATTACAAAATGAATACAAATAGTTATAAAACAGAAGTCAGAATTTACCTGTATAAGACGTTTACGTGTAGCAATACTGCTGATGGGAGTTATATACCTCTCTTATCTCATCAGAAAAACTGTGCCTGATAGAAGGAAACCGATTACATTTTTGAACTCTGCAGACAAAACTACATATAAAACACCATATAATATCCCTGATGAAAATTGGCTGTTGACCAGTGTAATTAGCAATATGTTGATGTAATTATTTCTGATATGAATGTGTTTTACAGACGGATGATTTTAGATACCAGAGACATCCTCAGCTTGACAAACAACTCCGGATTGAATTAAGTAAAAAACTGGAAGAGGTAAACCATTTCCTACAACAACAACACGAACAATATGAAAAACTGATGACCGAGAAAGAGAACAGAATTTCTGCTGACAAGAATAAGTTACAGGTGAATCGATTTATATTGATGTGTATAAGTATGTATGTGGTGTATATTTTAATCTTTAAATTTGTGTTTGTCTTTTTGTGTAAATTAATAATTATGTTTTTAGCATTGAAAGTGATCCATTAATTAGTATAAATTTAATTAAAAGTGAACTTACAGGTTGACATTTACCTGATCTAACTTTTATATCTGGCAGCTTCACTTTGTGGCTTTTACTTGCTGTTTATGTAACAAGTGGTATACGTATGTACACACACCCATACATACACACACACACACACACACACACTCACATATATTTTAATGTTTTAAAAGTTCTTACGATCGTTTCATGAATAGCCTACCTCTCAAAATGAAATCTAAAGTTGATAAGCATCGTTGGGAAGTCTATCCACTCATCAGAGAAAAGGATGAATTTCAGTGGAGGAAATCGAATGAGGGAGTTGCCATTTGAAATTATTGGTATAAATCTGTGTTGATGTAAATTTGAGATAAAAATTTTGAAAAAGTAAGATAAATCCATGGTTAAAATCCATGGTAAGAATCTGTAATTGCTATATAGAGATAGAATTCCCATAATCCATTTCCTCCTCCATGTGTAATCCATAAATGTAAGAGAATAAAAATGATTAATTGTTGCTTTTATATATATAATGCATTAAAAGAGAATGATTCTCCCCAGACACAACAAAATATGAAGATATTATATTTTAATATGAAATGGTTTCACTTTGAGTAGCATGAAATAGTTCTGCAAAAATGGTTCAGTGCCAACTGCTGGAGTTGTCAGCACCATTGGACATTATTCCTCATAAATTAATGATTTATTTCAGAGTGAATTGAATCAGATGCGACTCAGCTACGAGAATGCTTTATCTACGAAAAGTCTGCAAGAACAAGAAGCATTACATTTCCGAGAACTCTACCTGAAAGAATTAAGTCGTTATCAAGGTGCTCAACCGATCTTTTATGGCGGATATGATCCACTTTGGAGATTTGCTTCATTAAACTGTAGGATCCCGTAAGTCAAAGATCTTTTGTTCACTCATTTTTTTTCTACTCACACACACACACACACACACACACATACATCTGGCGAAGTGGGAGATGGCCTAGTCCACCATTTAGTTAATTACATTATCCATGAGTGACTCATACTCAACAACTGGTGTAGCAATATTATACTCAACTCGGTGCTGCAAGTAGAGCACTCAGTACACTCAATTAAGTGTTAGGAAGAGCATCCGGCTGTGGAAACCATGCCAAAGGTGACATTGGTGCCTAATGCATTGTTCCAGCTGACCAGTCGCCTGTCAATCCATCCAGCCCATTGCCAGCCTGGAGAATGGATGTTAATGATGTTGCTACAAAGGTAAAAGTGATGCCTGAGACAGATATAATTACACAGGTATCAAATTGCTAGACCAAGGGATGAAAGTTACAGAAAGGGAGTTAGCTGAGATAAGGCATTGTTTGGTTTTGTACCTGGAAGAAGCACTTCTGATGATATCTTCCTGGTGAGGCAACTACAGGTGAAATACCTGGTCAAAGATAAACGTCTGCACTTGGTCTTTGTTGACATGGAGAAAGCGTTTGGCAGGGTCCCCGTCTCCCTTATCTGGTGGGCAATGCAGAAACTAGAAATAGGGGTGGTTGGCATGGGTTGTACAAGCCCTATACATGGATGCTGTCATTAAGGTGAGGGCTGGCAATAAGTATAATGATGAATTCAGGGTACAATAAATCACAAGGGCAGACATTTGATGAAGCGGGGCCGTTCTTGCCTGAACCTGTATTTGGCCATGGTCAGCTATATGTTGCATTCTCAAGGGCTCGCAAATTATTTGATGTGTGAGTTAAAATTATCAACACTGACAAACAGACATTGAAAAGAAGAGGGAAAACTTATATGAAGAGCATAATCTGCAAAGAAGGATTGGATTGAAAGATGTACACAAATTGAAATGTGTATTGGCTCTGACCCATCGCCTTCGCTTATAAGTTACCAGCAATGTGGGTTTCAGAGTATGCCATGTTGCATTCAGTTTTTACCCCCGTGAAATTGTGACCCCTATGTTTAAAATATAAAATAATTGTTTATTTTAGGGAGAAGTCTCCACTCGATCTCAACAGTTCCATTCTGAATTCTTCATCAAAGTTTCATGCAAGAAATGCCAGTATGAATTCTACACCAAGTGAAGTGGGTCAAATTAACCAGGAATACAACGATGTCTATGGCAAACTCAAAGAAGAGATGCATCGAAGCATTAAAAGACATCTGGAAGCACGTAAGAATTTATTTCGACAATGTTCCTATTTCCACTGCCCATCCCCTCCATAAACTGACGCTCACCATCGACCATGTCCCCACCTCTTCTGAATTCACTGCATTTCCTTCTATCCTCATCTCTACCCTCTCCTCCCATGACTTTCATATGCTTGAACCTTGAACCTAACTGTCCAGCCATTCTTGATTCTCTGTCCTTCTTCTCTCGTTATCCATCTTCTTGGCCCTTCCAGATATGCCTTCCTCCTTCCCCAACACCTCATCTCCCCCATCTTTTCCCCTTTTCCCCTTTTCCCCTTTTCCCCTTTTCCTTCTCGGCTAACAAGATCCCTCCCTCTGCACCAACACACCTGTTTCTGTGTCTCTGTCACATTTCAATCTGTCAACATCTGACAGAAGAGAATTTTATTATATTAATTAATCTTTGCAATTAATTCATAATTACAGAAAAATATCATCATCATTTAATGTCAGCTTTCCCTGCTGGCATGGGTTGGACAGCTTGACATGGAGCTGTCTGTTGTGGCATGGTTTCTATGGCTGGATGCCTTTCCTAACACCAACCTCTTCACAGAGGTACATAGCACCAGCATGGGTGCGTTAACACAACACTGGCACAGGTGCCTTTTAATTGGCACCGGCACCTGCAAAGAACAAGCCTGTATGTGTGGAAGATGGCGATTTCACTTCACTTGACCCAGCTTATGAAGTAGAACAAATCACCACATCTCCCAGTCCTTTGTCATTTCCTCAGTGAGGCCCAGCATGCAAAAACCCTCTCTCACCACCTCATCTCATGTCTTCCTGGGTCGACCTTTTCCACAGGTACCTTCCGCAGTTAGAGCTCAGCACTTCTTTATGCAGCTATTCTCGTCCATGCACATCACGTGACCAAACCAATGCAGTCTTCTCTCTTTCTCACAACATCTGATGCCTCAAACACCCAGTTTCCCTCTTTCAATCATTTACACTCTGTCAAGCATGCACACTGCCAGTGAAGCATACTGGCTTCATTTCTTTCAGGCCTTCGCAAGTTCCCTGTAGTCAAGTCCTCTTTGCAAAGACATGTAGCATAGCTACATGTCTCACTGCCACATAGCATAGCTGTATGTACACAGGCACATTATATAATCTGCCTCTCACTCTGGTGGAGAGGCTCTTAGTTACTAACAAAGATAGAAGCTCTCTGAATTTAGCCCAGCCTGTTTTTATCCTAGCAATTACACTTTCAGAACTCCCTTCCCCACTGTTAAGTTGGTCTCCTAGGTAACAGAAGCTATCTACTTCTTGTAATGGTTCCCCTGAGCAACTGAGGGAGTCTGCGCATTTTTAGTGCTTATTCTATCCACACATTTGCCACACACAAAGACTATAGTCTCTGTTAATCTTGCTAACATTTTGACATTTGAATAAATTATGAAAATTAGTAGTCCAAAGGTTTTTGTATGTTTATATTACAGTAATTACATTAATTAGAGCAAAATGTCTCATTGCAGCTCCTTTTGATGAACAACTGTCAAGTGACCCTACATATATGAAAATGTCGCCGTTGACTGTACTACAAGGTGAGTGTTACCATTTCGTAGTCTTAAAGCACTGACATGACATCATCATCATTACCCTCCTCCTCATTCCCCATTGCCTCTATCATCATCATCATCTTTGTTCCCCCCCCACCATCATCGTCAATTGCACTAAAGTAGAAGCAAGGAAAAATGATTTGGCATTGAAGAAGAGAGAATGGTGCATTGGTTGGGATCAAATGCATATAGAGGATCTTGGATAAGGAAATGTAGAAGGAATTTTTGGAAGAATTAAGATGGACAGCTACATGGAAAAAATATGTGAATATACACACACACACACACACACACACACACTTACAAGTCTGTAAAATGGGAAAGAAATTTTAGAAAGTCGTCTGTGTTGTTTTATGGACAATTTGTTGTCCTGTGTCGTGCTTCAATGAGTGAGGATATGGTGCCAGTAAGGCAACCTCTCCCACGATATACCATTTTAGATAGTTAGTGTCCACATCATGTCGGGGTCACCCCTTTAGATGAATAGGTGTCCAAATCACGTCGTTTCCCCTCTTTAGTTGAATGGGTTGTATTCCATCTAATCTGATTCTGCTCAGAAGGCTGTCATGTTTTGGTAGGAACCTGGTAAAGTACATGGAACGAAGGTGCTAACTTTAAATACGTTTATTGTGGTCACACATATATATATATATCATCATCATCATCGTCGTCGTTTAACGTCCAATTTCGATGCTAGCATGGGTTGGACGATTTGACTGAGGATTGGTGAAACCAGATGGCAACACCAGGCTCCAATCTGATTTGGCAGAGTTTCTACAGCTGGATGCCCTTCCTAACGCCAACCACTCAGAGAGTGTAGTGGGTGCTTTTACGTGCCACCCGCACGAAGGCCAGTCAGATGGTACTGGCAACGGCCACGCTCAAAATGGTGTATTTTATGTGCCACCTGCACAAGAGCCAATCCAGGGGCACTGGCAACGATCTCTCTCAAAAGTCCATTAAACATGCCACGGGCACAAGTGCCAGAAAGGCGACGCTGGGCGCAGGTGCCATCCCAATTTCGCTTTCGCTTGCCCCAATAAGTCTTCGCAAGCTGAGTTTCATGTCCAATGAAGGAGATGACGTTGGCATGGGTGCCAGTCGTCGAATTTAATATACACACACACACACGAGCTGAATGTTGCTCATATCTCTACATGCATCTGGGTGGGTTGTATGTTAGCTGTTAAGCCTGGTGAGGAAAGCTCACGAACAGCGATGTGTTAGAACCAGTGCAGTGTGTTGGTGATGTGGAGATGTTGACGACGATGTTGGTGAGAAACATCAGTGGTGGTGACGAAGATGGAGGTGTCTGCAATGTGGTCAGTGGTTAGACCTTAGAAGGTCTGAAACCAACAGACATCCAGACTAGTAAGAGGTGAGTTTTTATAGCTGATGGTAGGCTCAAATGTTGTTTAGAACAGACAGTCTCACATGACCTTATTTAAAGGCTGCGATTGGTTGGGTTGCATATTGGCGCGCGATAGAGTAAGAAAAAAATTGCGCCAATATCACCCAATCAAAGTGGTGGACACAACAGGGTCCAAAAGGATCCCAAAGGTTAGCTGTTACCTGCTACGTTCGTAAGTCTGTTACATAATAGAGAGAGGAAGTTCACTAGAGTTTGTTACACCATCAACAAAAAATGAATAAGCAATAGAAACTGAAATTGATTGGGGAAATGGAACACGGGAAATATTTCACTGATGTAATAGTTCCTGACATTACTTTATGAAATTAAAAATCTAACAAATGTGGTGATAACTTTTGTATGCAAGTGTCACAGCAATAGAGGGACTGAAAGACTTGAACCTTTGGTCTCCTGCACAGATATTGGCAGCACCAAACACTCTCAAGTTCAAGGAGTTCACAGCTGTACCAGCCACGTCTCCAAGTCTGTCTTTTTAGGACTTCACACCTGCTGCTTATGCCACTTTGAATCTCATTTCCAAGAGAAGAATGGGACACCTGTATGATGTCATTATCATCATCATCATCATCATTTAACGTCTGTTGTCCATGCTGGCATGGGTTGAACAGTTTGAGCAGGGCTGGTAAGCTGGGAGGCTGCACTAGACTCCAGTCTGGTTTGACATGATTTCTACGGCTGGATGCCTTTCCTAATACCAACCACTTCGAGAGTGTAATGGGTGCTTTTACGTGCCACCGGCACCGGTGCCATTTGTGTGACACCAGTATCTGTAACAACTGCGATTTTGCTCGGCTTGATGGGTCTTCTTCTCAAGCATGACAAAAACCAAAAACAAGATGTGTTTGTTGTGTTAATAAAACTAGTAAACACCAAAGGAAAAATAATAAATATGAAGTGGGAGGGTGGGTTGGAGGATGGGAAAATCTTAAACAATCTGTAAAATATAAAATAATCAATCGTAGAATCGAAGACTGATCGAGATTGTAGGAAGTTGTATAAAATATGATGGGAAGATAGCAAAAGGGGAGACTATCGGAATACAATAACTAGACGCATTTGCTTATCTCCCTTTATATTCTGAGTAGATATTTTTTACTACAATGATTTTGATCAATCATTCATCTAAGATCAATAAATTGAAATAAAAAATCAATGAGTAGCTGTTGCCATACTGGAGCAACACCCAACATGATGATGTTGCCTCAGCGTAGCTATAGTTCAGTGGTTGAAACCATTTAAAATACATTCCTCACATTATGCCTGTTTGTTTTCTGTTTTTATTGAACTAAAATGGATTTACTGTGGATTAATCTTTTTTTTTTCTTTGTTTTTGTAGGTTCTGCCGTAAAATCTTTGGGACTGATTGAGTTAAACAATGCCTTGTCTAAGTCGAAAGCAGAATATTTAACTTTGATGAAACACAAATATTGTTTATGAAATAATGTTTATCCAGTCTCGTTGCTGTGTTACCGATTCCACAGACGTTTCACATCACCCTTGTTATGATTTCACAAGGTTTCGCTTGTTTATCACCATTTCCTCATTTAACTTTCTTCAGCTAAAATCTAAGGCTAACAACAGCAAGAACAACAATTATCCTCCCTAATGTCGTTTTGTTAGAATTAAGTTCTTGAAGTTTTCCTACCAACATCACACATTGACAGAATGATCGGTTCATAAGAAAACATACATAAATAACCTACACACATATACATGAAATAATATCGCTGCAATAAAACATAATCGATTTTTTAAATATTTTAGATAATTTGTGATCTGTGGGAGGGAGGGGGGCTGTCATTACTTTTAACCAGAAGAATTAGGTTTTTGTCTATCTTCAAAACAGAATCGTGTTCCTCAGAAAGGATTTAGAATACCATAAAAATATTCCTGTTTTTTTAAATTAAATATTAGATTCTGTAAGTTAAACAAACTTTTCCTTCTACGATTGAATTCTGTTCGATTAAGTAAAACAAAACTGTCAAAGGTGGCTGACAGGACGATGGCAGTTACCTCCCTTCGTTCACTCTATCAACCGCTTGACTTGTTTGAATTTTGTACGGGTCTTTCAGATATATCATGTCATATCAGAGAGAGAGATTAAAACAGGGGAAGACATTTCCAGCCACTTTAGAAAGGCTGAAACCGCATATTCAACTGCAGTTTATGCCGTAATTTTAGTGGCTTTCCAAATTGAGCACTCAGAGAACATACCTTTTAGCTTGGATCACCCTGGCGAAAACTACTCAAATGTTCTAACACACACACACACACACACACACAGCGAACCCTGGTGCGGTCTTCTGCCGAGCCAGCTCCTGTCAAGCCGTCCAACCCATGCCAGCATGGAAAACGGGCGTTAATAATGATGATGATGATATCTATAATTGTTCTGCTTGAAACCACTAATGTATTTTGATCAAAGTTTGTGTACCTCTAGATTTAGTTATATTTAAATTGAAGAATTTACTTTTAGCTAATTTCTTCCTCAGAGTTACAGTTGATTTAATGAGACAATAGTCCTTCCATTCGCTACACTTATAGATTTCTTAAAGAACTGGTTCTCATCTGAAAAAAATCCTCAAATACAATGCTATGCTGCTACCAGAAGGAATTTTTCATTCCTTTCTTTCACATTTGCTCAGACTGGCAACTTTTGCCAAATTAATTATTCTAATTGCTTTGAAAGTTTGTCTATCAACCAATTTTTAGTTATGTCCAGATGCTAAAATTAAATTTTCCATTTTTGTCAATGCTAAATTCTTGACTTTTAATGAAAGTTTGATCTGATGGTTCAATTTCTGTAAATGGCAGGAAAGTTTTATATTGTAACGTTACTATCAAAGACAGACAACAGCTCCAAGTAGGGCGGGAAGAAAATGAATGAAGGAACCAACTCCCAAATCAGTAAGTGCTATAAAAGATCTCATATTGCCAATTACTTTAGCTGTGTGGTTAGTTTTGACTCCAAATCAGAATGATTGCAACAGAATTCTAGTCTGACCCATTCTGAAGAATCTTTAGTCTCTTAGATTCGACTGATTCTTAACACATCCAATTTTTCGAGTTTCGAGATTAGAATTCTATACTTGCTCTGTATTCTATAGAAACCAATTTTTATATCAGATATTTTATGTAATTTAATGCTAAAAATTAATTATAATTAATTATTTCTTATCAAAATATTATTAACATCATTTGACACATTCCATCTCACTGTACGTGGGCTTTAAATTGCCTTTAATATTAATATTTCAATTAAGATGATGAGCTCACAGAACCATTAGTGACATTTCATCTGTCTGTTCTGAGTTCAAAGTCTGCTGAGGTCAATTATGCCTGTCATCCTTTCAGGGCCGATAAAATAAGTACCAGTTGTAGACTGGGATTGATGTAATTAACTATCCGCCTCCTCCAAATATCAGGTCTTGTGTCTATAGTAGAAAGGATTATTATTATTATTATTATTATTATTATTATTATTATTATCATTATTATTACAGACATCACACAGTATACAATATCGTGAAGTTGTTGATTGAAGATATTGTGTCTACCAGTGGTTTGTACTGTCTGTCAAGTCACAACAAGGACCTCAGACAGGGAGTACTTTACACAATAAACGTGCAGCTCCAAGTGATGCCGACTTTTGCAATAGATCAGTTTGTAGGGTATCTCTAAGGTTTGCAGATGTTTTTTTTTTTTCAGATTGGGTGGTATTGAACCCAATGCTCCAATGATAGCGGACACCTACATTCGATGAGGTGTCACACCGGTAAGTGCAATGCTCTTTTTCGTGCCCCAAGTCCTGCTAGGCTCCCGTTTAAG
>NC_068981.1:198031932-198034075 GCF_001194135.2 Octopus bimaculoides | reverse complement strand
CGACTGAGAATACCATGTCTAGAAGTGGCCTTCATGGATCTCGCCAAGGCCTTCGACACAGTCTCACACTCTTTGATGTATGCGGCACTGCGGAGACTTGGGTTTCATGAACACGTAATAGTGCTCGTGAAGGGGATCTACGAAAGTAGCACAACTAGATTCTCAGTAGGAGGACAGATTAGTGAGCCCATTGCTATTCGCCGGGGTGTCAGACAGGGGGACGCGTTCTCGCCGATCCTCTTCAACATAGCTATTGATCTGCTGCTAGATTCATTATCTGCCAGCGGGGATATGTGTGTGGAGGGGATCCGGATGGATGGAATCGCGTATGCAGACGACTTGGCCCTGGTCGCAGCGACGCGTGGGGGTCTCCAGGCGCTAGTTAATAGATGCTTGGGGTTCTTCTGCGATGTCGGGCTTGGGCTCAATGTTGGTAAGTGTGCGTGATTCTCCATCCGCGGCTTGAGCAAGACCTACCTAGTCAATGACAGCACCCTGCCAAATATCGACGGGTTCACTATTAAGTCAGTAGAACCAGGGGAGAAAGTGTCATACCTAGGAATAGATATACCCACGTGGAATTCTAACTCAAATCGGGAATTTACTTTCGATTCAGTGGAGCAAGTGTCACTAGATATCGGTAGGATTAATAGTGCTCCGCTGAAATCCCGACAGAAATTCCTCTTACTGCAGCAACTCTATCTGCCAAGACTTTTCTATAGTCTCGTGCAGATGCTGCCATCGAGAGGAATTCTCAAGAGGCTAGACACGGCCTTCCGCATGGGGGCTAGAAAAATATTACATCTCCCCGAAACTACTTCCTCTTCCTTCTTTTACTGCAGCCGGCGTGATGGCGGGTCAAGTCTTCACCAAATGGTAAGACTGATACCAAACTGCGTCATCCGCCGAAATCTTCGCCTGCTGACCTCGAGGTTTGTCTCAGTTAGAAAAGTTGCGGATTCTGCAGGATTAGCCGAACAGAACCAGCAACTGATAGTTTCCTTCAATTTGCCGTTGTTACCTGAGGGCGCGACCGAATACGACCCTGATATCCGGCTGATTCATACCCATAAATGGGCGACTCAGCCGGTGCATGGTGTGTGTGCGGCGGCGTACCGGGGAGATGCAATCGGCAATAGTTGGATCAGTAGGCCGGGTAGGATTACTGAGGGGTGCTACTTAGGTTTGCTTAAGATGCGCTCCAATGTATACCCTACCCGTGAAACTCTGACACGTGGAGCCCGAGGTGACTTCACGTGTCCGAGATATAGATTAGGAGCTGAGACTATATCCCACGTCAGTGGAGTCTGTGTGGCTCTTAAAGCACCACAACTTGCCAGACATAATAAAATTTGTAATCTGGTAGCGAAAGAGGCTGTTGTTCACGGCTGGAGTGTCAGTGTGGAGCCTTCTTACATTGTAGGAGGCTCCAGGCTGATACCCGACCTGGTGTTTAGCTGCCCGGAAAAAGTAGTAGTCGTTGATGTGACTGTCCAATTGGAGCAGGGAGATGCCTTGAAAGAGGCATATCTTGAGAAAGTGCGCAAATACCGTCCGCTTGTACAAATGCTTTTGCAGGAGTTTGACTGGCCGGTAGAAGTTCACGGACTCCCAATCAGTGCCTGTGGTGCCTGGTACCGATCTGCGAGTCAGGCACTGGAAGCCTTGGGCATTCGTGACAGACCATTTCGGCGACTACCCAGCCGGACAGCTATAATCTGTACATTTAACATGCTGAGAGATTAGCTCCAGCATGTGAAGACTTAGGTTAATACCAATTAGGACCTAAAAAAAAACCTGAAAAGGAGATAAAAAGAAAACCTACTTAGAGTATCTGCGACACGCAGTAATTAAAATAATAGACACATCTCATGTTTTATTGTTTTTTTATTGTTTTATAGGAATGGTGTCACCCCGGCTGCGAGATGGGCCTTATGTTGAAGTGTGTGACACCAAAGCAAAGGCCCCAGTGGGACCGCCCACAATAAAAACAGGGTCCGGCGTCGGGGTGTCGCGTGCGTTTGCGACAATGAAAGGCCACCACTTCCGTAGTTTCCTCGCTCACTCGATGGAGAAGGGATCGGGCCGTCGCCGAGCGGTGGTTCATTATCTGGTGCGAAGCGCACGGTGCATGTCGAGCGCC
>NC_068981.1:198022665-198031782 GCF_001194135.2 Octopus bimaculoides | reverse complement strand
ACGTCTGTCAAACGGTAACGCAGGTGTCCCAAGGCGAGCTCAGCGTGGACGGAAACCACACGTCGAGCAAAAGGGCAAAAGCTTGCTCGATCTCGATTTTCAGCACGAATACGGACCGCGAAAGCGTGGCCCATCGATCCTTTCCGAACAGCGGCGAGCTATGCGTCCGCCGAGAGGTGTCAGAAAAGTTACCACAGGGATAACTGGCTTGTGGCGGCCAAGCGTTCGCAGCGACATCGCTTTTTGATCCTTCGATGTCGGCTCTTCCTATCATTGCGAAGCAGAATTCGCAAAGCGTTGGATTCATGTTCGACTCTCGTAGCTGCCACATCTGACCCATCTCTTGTTCTTAGGTTTCCATATTTATCAACATTTTCTCTTTCTTTCGTGATGATATGTTGATCTCCGGGCACTCTTGTTTGTCCTTTCTAAAGGTTACTATATCCGGCCTTCGGTGCTCTAACACCTTGTCTGTCTGGAAGTCAAAGTCCCAAAGGATTTTTGCCTTCCCCTTTTCGTCCATTACCTTTTCTGGTGTATGTTGGTACCAAGCACCCGTAACCTCGTATCCACACTTCTGGCATAGTAGCAGTGGGGGTTTTAGGCTAGCTACTTTGTCGTGTCTACGCTTGTACTCTTTCTGTGCAAGACTTTCACAAGCACTAACAATGTGAGTCACACTTTCGACCTCCTTCTGCAGAGGTTCAAATCACTCGTGTGGTATATATTCTTTTCCACTGATTTGGTATTCAATGCCTGGTTCTGAACAGCGATGATTAGGCTTTCACTATTCTTTTTTAGGTCACCCTTCTTGAGCCACCTCTATGATGCTTCTTTGTCTTTTAATCTGTTGGTTTCATGGTGGAACTGACCATGTAATTCCATACAAAGTAAGGTCCCGTCTCTCTCGTTGGCTCTTGTTCATAATTCATGAGCACTCTCAAATCCATTTTTCTTAACTCCTTCTGCACTAGCAGCATACTGTATCAGGTCTTCTTTGCTGTTTACCAAATATTCTGCCTGGTTTCTTCTTTCACTCTTGATGCACTCCCATATGCTAATCAGCCCATTATTATTATAACAGTTTTAGCCATGAAATATGGTCTCCTATTTCCAATAAGCCTTCATTTTGCATTGTGCCATCAAAAGCCATCCTACACGCATACATATCATCCGTAAACACACAATACTTACACATATACATGTATGTGTGCGTGTGTCTGTCTGTATGTCCATGGGCACATCAGATATGTCTGTGGAATTTGCTGTGTAACATTTGAAGCAAGAATGTACTTTAAGAGTTTTGATTTGCTCAGTAAATAACAAATTTAACGAACCTAATTAATATTTATTAAAATCATTATATGTCAAATGATTACAATCAATATCTGTTATTGATCCCTTATTGATCCTGCAATCATCTTTCTGTAACTCTTTGTTGTTTTTTAAGTCTTTCGGTTCCATCTGACCATATTTCTACAATTACCATCAACACCAAATCCAACGCTGTCTTCAGAACAATGGTTTCTTTAGAATTTAGGCAGGAATTTTTTCTTTTATTTTGTTTTTCCATCAATGAGAGAATTATTGAAAATATTGACAAACCAAATCAAGATATTTTAGAATGTACTACATTCATAGACAGATCTCTTAAACTGTAGAGACTTGTGAGATTGGCATAATTGTGTGTGTGTGTGTGCATGCATGTATACATACACACACACATGCATACATATACACATATATATATATATATATATATATATAGATATATATATACACACACACACATAATACATATATGTATGTTAACATCTTATAAAGCTAGATTTATAAATCCTAAAATTGCAGAACAATTCGTTACTGGGCAGTTTAGCTTAAAGGTAAAGCACTTGACGCGTAATCACAGGGATGTGAGTTCAAGTCTCATGGCTGGCCGGTAACAATTTTATCTGTAATATATGGATAGTTTCATCCTGTTCATGCTATTGTATTAGCATTATCATGCATTTGCGAATAAATTATCTCTGTATCTATATGTATGTATGTATGTATATATAGATAGATAAATATACATATATAGAGAGAGAATTACATGTGTGTGTATATATATATATATATATTTAGTGATATCTTCAACATAAGAGCATTTAAAAAAGAAATTAGACTTGTATTAGAAACATTCACCGCTTCCAGTCAAAACCAAAAATGAAAGAAATGCATCAGATCATCATCATCATCATCATCATCGTTTAACGTCTGCCTTCCATGCTGGCATGGGTGGGATGTGTTTATAAACATGTCTGTATTTGTATCTACATTGTTGTTCTGATTTATCCCAAATTTCTGCTCCATTCTATTATATAAATGTCGACATTAAAAGAAATGTTTAATTAATTTATAACGATGATGATCTTAATGAAATATGTCTGGGAACATCAACTCTATCTGCTCTTTGCACACAAATCGATTCCGTCCAACATTTCGATGCTTCTACAATTTTTATCATTTACATTCATTTTATTTATTTTTTGTTCTTTTTATTAAGTTCTGATATTTGTGCTGCAGCTTAACGATGTTTTGTAATTAAATATTTTGCTACAATTTTCAACTTTTTGTATTTTGTTTTTAATTAAACCTAAGCCACAGCATTGGTGTAAAGCGGGATGATGACCAAATGATGCTACACCAGTCATCAGTCATCAGTCCAGCTTCCTCATCACTTCCAGTACTGAACAATATGATGCTAATAAGAAAACTCATCAATCTTGACAATCTAGACATCAAGTGACAACTGTGACCAGTAATTATCAGTTTGACCCAGTCCCAGCACTAATTAGCTTGATCATGTTAATTAGGTTAGATTCATAGAAATAAGGACTGAAGAGATTGAAACGGAAATGTTGATGGGAAGTATTGCAGCTGCTGGAATGGTAAGTTACCTTATTCCAAACTTTCTCTGGACAGGTATTTCAATAGCATTCTAGAAGACAGGCTGGTGTTGGGGACATTAAGCTGACCATTCCACTGACTGGTGTCAGCCTGGACATTCAACACCATATCACGGTGCAATGATTGACCCCTTAAAATATTTACATCTTATGTAGGATAACATTTGTAGAATTATCGGTCAACAGCAGTGGAATGTTAGGTGAAGAAAAAGAAGAATTTACTGTTTCTTATTACCAATTCTTGCTATTGTCACGAAATACATGGATTCTTCATTATTGCCTCTATAGACCCATCAGGGTCATCGATGAGTTCATTGTGAAGCAAGACATAGGACCGCCTGTGTAATTTGGTGAGAAACAAAACACTACGAAGGGTCTTTTTATTTGTAAATACTTATTATATTTAGTTTATTTGATGGGTTTCATATTTTTCACTGGTCTACAGCAGCAACAACAACAACATAGATATCACACACACACACACGTGTCTGTGTGTATCAATAGGACATTTTGGTTTGGTTAAAAGATGGAAGGACAAAAGTTTGTGTGATGTTCCAAATCAAAATATTTCTGGTTAACAAAGACATTGCTGTTGAAACAACAGTAGAACGCTATTCAAATCAAGTTTGTTGTGTCAGACATGGTTGTGTGTGTGCCAACCTCCTCCCAAAATGCTTGTTTACAACACTAGCATTTAATGAGTCTACTGGGTCTGTTGTTTTTGCTGGTTTGAGTGGTCAGTTCTTTGCTGCGGTCATCAATCTTTGACAGAATCCTGTTTGTTTTATTCAGTTATTTTGATGTCTGAAGACGGTGATTCAGGTTCAATTCTATGGCAAGAAGTTAGTATTTGGCAAATATTCCTGCTACACACACACACACATATATTAGTGAGGCACAGCTTTAGTTGTGTGGTTGAGAAGTTTGCTTCCCAACCCTATGGATTTCGGTTGAGTGTCTTCTATAGCCCTAGGCTGAGCAAAGTCTTGGCAGTAGATTTAGTAGAAGGAAGCTGAAAGAATCATGTGTTTGCGATTCCTGGTGTTGACACTGCTTGAGAGCTGTCTTCATAAAAGATTTGTAGTCACCTGTGAAAAATATTTGGCCATTGGGAAATATTACTTTGCTTGGAAACAAGAATGGCATTTGGCCATAGAAAATGCTCCCCAATAAAATCCATCAATGAAGATGATGTCTGGTGAGAATGTTTTTGAAGGTGACATGAGTAGGATGGTTTGACAGCATCCAACAACTTATTCGACCATTTTTGGCTCCAATGTCTGTTGTGGCATGGATTCTATGACCGAATATCCTTCCTAACACCAATCACTTTACTCTTTAACCCTTTCAATTCCAACCCCTTGCTTCCTGTTAAAAAGTGAAATTAAAGTCTTCCATCAAAATTTTGAGTTATGTTCCAAACACCAGCTTAATAATAATAATAATAATAATGTTACAAAATTCTTTCTGAAAATTAATTGAAGCAAAAGCATTGAATAGAAATATTGTTACAAAAGAGTTAGAGTTATCTAAAGACTGCATTTCCAAAGAAATAACAAGAGTTAATAAGCAAAAACCAAAACTAATTCATTGAAATAAATTCATTTATTCATTTTTTTTTTTCTCTAAAATGTACAGAATATTACAGTTTGTGGGAATAAAGGGGCAAAACAAATCCGGTTTTGGTTGAATTGAAAAATTATGCTTAAAAACAAAGACAGACTTTTGACAGAGGTTCACAACGATAAAGAACAGTGTGATTAGATTTGGAATCAATCCAGAAAAGACACAAAAAAAAAAATGGTAAGTTGTGTGTTGGGTTCATTTGTCTTAAAGACTGAGAAGACAACACTTTATTCTAACAGACTTTAACTTTACATAAAATGATTCAGGTGTCGTATCACAGTTGAAAAAAGTGCTTTTGGCTTCAGTGTAACAAGCCATAAAAAAAGATGGTGAGGAAGTTTAGGGGGAGGTGAAGAGGATTATAAATTGGAAACAGTTTGGTTTTCAGCTCAAGGAGGAGTCAGATAATGTTGTTGCATAACAAAATCTAGAAATGAGGGGTGGGTGTGAAGCGTTACCAAATACTGTTTCATATATTAAAAGTTTTACATTAATAATTTACAAAATATATTTAGATATGGTTAATTAAAACTTGCAAATGTCACTAGTTGTTTCAATACAACAAAACTGAAATTACTTTAATTTTTTGCCATTTTTTGGTTCCTTCTGTGATACAAATTTATTGCATCACAGAAAATATTGAAAAGGAAGACTTAAATGAAGTTTTTCAATTTGAGATTTTTGTTTTTCTGTTTTAATGAATGGCAACAATTCCATTGAGGATTCTTCAGTGTTAACAATAAGATTAGGAAGTCATTCCATTGAGATGACAACACCACAGGAATGACGATGGTAAGAAAATAATTTACAGTTTGCTCTGTGGATTTATATAATACAACAACCCAATGATATACAATGTGTGGGGGGGCATTGTTTTGAATCAACAGACATAGACAACATCAGAGGTACCAGAAGTAAGGTACTCTCTTTCTTCATATATATATATATATATGTGTGTGTGTGTGTATTAATTTTTACAAAGAAAAGGCTGAAGGTTGACAGCAACTTCAAAGCTTCATCTTGTTCACTTTCATCAATGAGATGATGGCTTAGCTAGCTGAAACTTCAAAGTCACTGTCAACCTTTTCCTTGTAAAAGTTTAACAAACAAACAAACAAACATAATACATTCTACTAAAAAGGATTGAGTTTCAGCTTCATCTGAAATTGTATACATGTAACTCTTCACATCAGAACGGACATAGTATATATATATATATATAGACATAGTATATACATACATATATATATATATATATATATATATAGACATATGCATTCATACATACATATATATATATATATATATATATATAGACATATGCATTCATACATACATATACACACACATATATATATATATATACACACACATGTATACCTCAATATATATACATGCATATATATACATACACAATTCAGAAGCAATGACAGTAAACAATCTATTAAATATTTTGAATCGTTCGTTTGTCCACTCGTTCTAATACTTTTACATTCTCATATAACCATTTCCTCAGCAAAAGAGAATCGAAATACAAGAAGTCAATCCCACCCTTATGTACCCGGGTGTCATGCTCCACTTCCACTGTACAACTGTTTTTCCATACTAGCAATGGTAAAAAGAACATAAAACTAACAAACACGTGTTTACACACACCAGAACTTGAGAAATTGTTTATAAAATATTTACTTCCACCAGCTGACATGTTTCATTAACACAAGGCATTAATGTAACTTACATACAACTAAGTCTTTGTCAAATCCTCAGAGATGTGTGATTTTTATAGGTAACTCTACTGGATTTATTTATTTCATTTTAAAGTTACACGCCTCTGATCATTTGACAATGTCTTGATTATATATTTAAATATCTTGTAAGTAAGGTCCCATGTTTCTGTCTCTCTCTCTCTCTCACACACACACACACAGAGTAATGCGTCTATATCAATATTCAGAAAAATCAATCAACTAAGAATAGTCATTAGTTTAAAAATTCCATTTTGCTTAAATCTTTAATAGAAATATAGAAATGTCCATTGGTTAATTTGTAGTGAAACGTTTTGAGAAAATATCATTATTATCTATATATCTACATATTATAGAGGGGCTAGTGTAAATACATTTTGATTGGGGGTGGATTTGGTTCAAACCAATCAATGTTTGAATCTTTCTTGATGATATTTTTCATTCAAGAATTTCAGAATTTTGGAAATCCAAATTGGAATTGAATTTAGTTTCAATCTAGAAAGAAATATTGGAGTTTCAATGCTAGAATCTCCAATTTATGACTTGAAAATCTTTGTTGACACTAATCAACATGACAATTAATTAACATGTATTTGATATCAATCAAATGCTGTTGCAGGTTGAGAGAAGATGAACGATTTTGATTAAATATTCCAGCTGAAACTCTAAAATTTATGAAACAACAAAATGCTTGTTTATATTTCTCCTGTTGATGGCTGGAATTGGCAAAAATAATTTTGACCCCATTTTTCAGTTCTTTGACTGGAAACAGTTCGTCTGTTCCAGCTTTTTGTCACCATTATGTTAATAAAGATATTTTACTGATAAAGAGGGTTTTCAGAGTCAATCTGAAGAAGTTGGTGCTTCAATCACTGATTTGGGGTGAAGCTTAAACACTTCTGCTGATTCTCACTGATACCAGATCAGTCGACATTGTGGAGGGGGGGACAGGATGTTGGTTGGCAGGCATCAAACCCCAAAATACCAGTGATTGATGGTTAGGATCCTCTTCACAGAAGAGATAACAGTAAAATAATGGCAAACAGGCTAAATCCAAGAACTTCATAATCTAGAGAGTTACCAATAATGGCAACTCTTGAAATGATATGGCATCGAGGATTAATGAAACTTCCTGGGCCATAATGTCACAGTTGGAGAAATAAAACAGCTAAAGCAACAAACACATTCATTAGTCGTACATAAAAAAGGTTAATTAAAAAAAATTAGGGTCACCAGTGTTGGCAGTCAATGTTGAGAAGTAAAACGGACAAAATTCCTGACAGAAAAGCCTAAGAAATGAAGAAAGATTTAAATGCAAGAGAAATATGTGTGAGATGACAGCAGAGATCTGATGAAAGTGTTTCTATCAAAGAAATGTTATGAATGAACTAATTCGTAATATCAGATGGGTTGACATTGTAAATAACCTTTATATATATATCTATCTGTACGTTGATCTTGAAACAATTTTAAAGACAACAGTTTTTCAGGTAGATTTAGCATAAGAATCTCTTGGAAAATAAAAGTTGTTTTGAATTCTCAATGCAAGATTTCTAGACCTTCAAATCGTGTTCCTTGCATGAATTATAAAGAATAACTTCACAGTTCCAAACAGGTTTGCAATGTTTTTTTCTTAATTAAATATTAAACTAGAGACTTTGGTTGGCTCTTCTCATATAGTTCTGGGTTTATTGGAATCTGCAATGGTTGGTGCCAAGTAATGTTGATTAAAGGCAGCAGCAGCTGAGGGTCATTTTGAATGGAACTAAGACCATCCCTTAAATATCTATGGTCACCAATTAACAGTGACCATTGTGATAAAAAGGAAATTGACGCGATAGAAAATGTTAAATACATTGATATTACTGAATGCTAATCAAAGAATAATATATTGGTCAGACTCAATAAATTCAAAGGTAATTCTTAAATGCTTAGACCAATGGTTCCCAACCGATTTTTGGCCCTGCCCCACCGAATCATTTCTAAACTCCTGATGCCTCTGCTTGTGATATCTAATTTTTGTTATTCAAACTATGGTCAATGTTGACAATGTTACTCGGACACAGAATTTTAAAAAAATAGTGCAACAAACGTAAAAAAAAAGGTGTAGGAAACACATTTGTAATTACCTCCATGTTTTGCACATAACCACTAAAATCAAAGGAAATAATCTTTATTTCCTCTTTAGAGACATCAGATCTTATGAACAGATGAAAACGATCTGTTGTCTCTAAAGTGTCAAATTTTATAAGTCATTCTCGAATTGCCTCCTTTCTCTTATTGGTATACTAAACATTGTGTACAGAAGGTATAAATTCAACTTAACCCTACGCATGCCTCACCAAAATACTACCATGCCCCACCAGTGGGAATCTCGGGCTTAGACCAATGAAATGCTGCAGCAGAATTGTACGAATGGCTTTGAGAGTCGACAAAAGTAAAAAGTCTTGTGAAACACTTTAAGTCATCACTTGTGTATGAAAAAATAGCCTGGATTCTCTATTAGGGACAATTTGAGGAAAAGGACCAGAATATTCTGGAGGAACAACAATTCTTTTAGTTCTACTATGACTGATTTCATAGGAACAGGAAAACCAAGGCAAATGAAATTGGTGTGGCACCCATCCATCAGCCCTTGCCGGGGTCATAAGTGAAGGGAGTGCATAGATATATAATGCTGCTTTGATTGCTTAGCAACCACACGGTGTTATAGATGCATGCATACATTATATATGATTGCTAAACTAAACACTTTTGATTTTAGCCAAAGGAGAGGGGGGGGGGGCACCACCGCC
>NC_068981.1:198021083-198021938 GCF_001194135.2 Octopus bimaculoides | reverse complement strand
TTATTTGTTGGACAAAACAAATGTTAAAGGGAAAAAAAAAAGTCTGTTGATAGTTGATAAGATTATTCAGTAACCTTCAGAGAATCTTTCGTACTAAGGAAGACTTTATTAATACGTTGGGTGAGGGTGGGGTGTGAACGGATCTATAGAGAAAATGGGTGAGAACAGTGTTGAGCGAGAAGGGGGGGGGGGACAAGAACCAGGTCTGAGTTTGTCTGTGGGGATTTTCTATCGGCTTAGATTTTAGTCATTCATCTTTTTTTCTATGAACACAATAGAGTGGTATTACTTTTTTAAAAACTTGGTGAGTTGACTTTATGCATCTCAATTGCTATGCAGATGAGTCACTGCCTGTTGCTATAGTGATGAGTCATTCAAACTCACTTTTTGTTTTTACTAACAACGTGTTAGAAATAAGATCAACGAACACAGATTTAATTAATTAACAACAGCAGTAATTACAGATTTAATTTATTCTGTTTGTTTTATATTGTTGCTGTATTTTTCGTCAACAATATTCGGCAATTATTGTTTGAATTGAAAGTAATTAAAAGGTGAAAGAAAGAATATGTTGCAATATTTTGGTTTATTGTGATGGCAGCTGACAGTTAATAAATATTACCTATTGAGGATTTGACAGTCAGGCAGTGAATATTGGTAATTTGAGGGGGGGGGGAATTCCTATTTTGTTTTTGTTTTTTTAAATTCCACAACAATTATTAATTTATCAGAAAATGCTTGAGGTTGGAATAAATTGGAAACATTGGTAGGGATGTGTGTGTGTGTGTGTAGGAGGTGGTTTAAGAGATACTGAGAAGAGCAGCAGAAGTAGAAGACAGCGGAGATGAAAGTGGA
>NC_068981.1:198018615-198020758 GCF_001194135.2 Octopus bimaculoides | reverse complement strand
GGGGGGGGGGTTAGTAGGTTTAGTGAAGGTGACTTCCCTTCAGACAACATTTGGTGAAATTCCCTTACAGTGGTGTTGACCAGTTGTTTCCGTTACAGCTGATGAGGATGCTGATGGTGATGGATGAGAGCAATGAAGATATTTTAATGATGTTTACAATAGTTGACAAACCAGATTTCAAAGGTTAAAAAAACAAAGTCACCAAAGAAGACAAATAAGATTTCAATTCTTTTACTCTATGTATAAATGTATGTATATATGTTTGTATATACACACAATTTTCTCTTGTTTAGAGAAATTCATAGAGATATTTTTCTCAGATCTTAAGATTAAAAAAAAAAAACAAAAAGGATAACAACAAAAACAATATTATTATTATTATTATTATATGTATACAAAAAAAAAAATAATAATAAACTGAATTCAACAGTTTTTCACGTCTTCTTTAGAACCGTACCGAATTTTTAGTAGCAATAGCAGCTAGAGCCAGGTCTGTTCCTTGTTTTATGTACATCAACAGCAGAGAGTGTCTTGTATGTTGTTCATGTGTAGGCATCATATTCATCCATCTCATAGAAGTCTGTGGTTTCCAAAGGTTCTCTCATCGGTGGAATTGGGTCATGCGAACGGGCTTCAAAGAACTCAACAATAACTGGACTACTGGACATCTAAAACAAGAAAAATCAAACAAATCAGTAGAAATGGTGCCAGAATTGATATTCTTCAATAAAATAGATACAATGAATAGGGGAAGGTGCGGCTGTTTGGTAAGAAGCTTGCTTCCCCTCCTTGGAACCACTTCCCTTGCCCTCTCCCTATTCATCATTCCTTACAATTTTATTATTTACTGAATACCCCATCCCATTTCTGCCATCAATGGGAACACCCAATTTTGTTTGTCACTATATCCACCCCTATGTGTCTCTGACCTCCAGCTCTGTCCGTGTGCATCTGTTCTCTACTCCACATGTCATCCTGTCATCCATTTCTCATTTGTCTATGGGTTTTATTCTCCTCTTGCTCCCCATCCCCATTTTTATATGTTTCACCCTTTAACCTCCTCCTCCTCTCTTATTTTCTTTCATCATTGCCCACTCCTCCACCCATTCACCTCTCCCATCTGTCATTCACCCAACCATCCTCCCCCTTCCCTCTCCATCCACCTTCTACCTCGCTCGGACATCCTGATACCTCATCGCCACCCTCCTTTCTTGCTGAGGTAGGCATATACTTCCCCCAACAGCAGGGCACCCATTCCCATCCCCGCAACATCGAGCACAAAGCCGCCTCCCACCATTCTGTCAATGGGGTCTTATCCCTTGATCCACCTGGTGAGCTCACTAATGCTGGTGCCATCCACTACACACTGCAGGAAGGGCACCCAACTAGAGAAACTGTGCCAAAGCAGACATTGGAGTCCACCCCTCTGGCTCACTGGATCTTGTCAAACTGTCCAATCCAAACCAGAATGGAAGATGGAGACTAATCAGTGTAATTTGGTTGTTATTTCTAGCAAGTTCTTATGGTGGTGTTCTGTGTCAGATATAAACAGTACAGAGCAATGCTGATCCGTAAATACATTTGGAAGAATCTGATGATATGGAAAGGGACCAGTTTCCAAAAATGAAAGAATCAATGGAGGAGTTTTTTAATGCAAGGAAACTGAAGTGTTCAAAAAAGAAAGAAGCCAAAATGGAAACAATATTTGATGCAGCAGCAGAGTGATGTAACTTGCCTAAGAAAACAATGGGCTTTATTATAATAATACATTAAATTAGGCTCAACACCAACAGGTTTAACCCTTTTGATACCAACTCGGCTGAAACCGTCTCTGGCTCTGCAGTTCTCAAGATCTTCCACCAAACCTAAGTCACAATTTATGTTCCTAACACTAGCTTAATGACAACTAAGTTATTTTACTAAATTCTTTGTTATATTTAAAGAAACACAGAGCATCTCAACAGGAATATGGTAATAGAAGGGTTAAAATATATAATAGAGAAACAATTCTTAACCCTTGCGATACCAACCTGGCTGAAACCGGATCTGGTTATGTAGTACAAATATCTTGTTTTCATAAGTTCTGAATTAAAATCTTCCACCAAACCTTAGTCACAATTTATGTTCCTAACACTAGATTAAT
>NC_068981.1:198015577-198018605 GCF_001194135.2 Octopus bimaculoides | reverse complement strand
CTAAATTCTTTGTTATATTTAAAGAAACACAGAGCATCTCAACAGGAATATGGTAATAGAAGGGTTAAAATATATAATAGAGAAACAATTCTTAACCCTTGCGATACCAACCTGGCTGAAACCGGATCTGGTTATGTAGTACAAATATCTTGTTTTCATAAGTTCTGAATTAAAATCTTCCACCAAACCTTAGTCACAATTTATGTTCCTAACACTAGATTAATGATAACAAAGTTATTTTACTAAATTCTTTGTTATATTTAAAATTAATTGAAAGGAACACAGAGCATCTCTACAGAAATATGGTAACAAAAGGTGAAACTAAGTCAGACTCAATAATCCACACATTTAGACTGAGTGAGATTCAACACTCAACATATTAAAACTGAGTTGTGCTCAACAACTAACATATCTCTGCTCTCCAACTCATCTATTCATACCTTATGTTTTCACAGAAGTGAGCAGCAAACGTACAGGGAAACTCCCCCAATCCCTACCCCCTATCGTAGTTTTATTCTGCTACTAATTAGTGTCTGCAATTGCAGAAGAGAGTCTTGACGTAAGAAGCAGTGAGTTGGTTGGTTGGTTGGGGTTAAACCCAAAGAATCGGCCCAAACAGCTGCCGAAAACGGATTTTTAAAAAATGAAAACAAATATACAAAGAAGAAGAAGAGAAAAATATTTGTGTAGAAAATAAATGGAGGGGGAGGAGGCAATAACATTCCTTGTCTCTATAAAATGAAGATAGAAAGGAGTGGCTAGGTTTATTTATAGTAACAACACTTTACCTGGAGACCTGTCTACACACCTTTCTGCTATATTTTTAGTTCTACGCCTGATGCTTAGAATGGCTTCTGTGAATAGAATATGCTGAGATATTTTAGGAACACCAAGTTATAGTCTTTCAGTTTGGGATTTGGTTGGCAAGATTCTTGATATGAACTCGTGTGTTGAAACAGATTTTGTTGTATCTTGGGAGGGTCACTATGCCAATAATAAACACACCCACACTGGTTCTGTTTAACTTCTTTTATTATCATCATTATTATCATTATCAGTCAACTAGTTAAGCCTTTAACCAATTAACTAAATAATTGTTTGATTAATAATTCCGTCCATCAATCAGCTAGGTTTGTCAGAGTCACCTTAGACAGACATGGAGTAGGGAAGGTGGGGGTAGGGTGGGGCATGTCATTGATGAGGTTATGACTAATAAAGGACTGATGAACTAAGATGATTGATTATCTGAAAACAATTAAACCATCAGTTAATTGGTTAAATGATTAACCTACTGACTAATAAAAGAAGTGAAATAGAACCAGTGCATGTGTGTGTGTGTGTATTATTGGTATAATGATCCTCCCAAGACACAAGTTATATTATTTCAATCACAAACCCGTTACTGAATGACAGTTATTTCCTTTGCTATTATAGTTTACAAGAACCAGAATGCCTGTAACCAAGGTGGACTCAAAGCAAAAAATTTTCTGAATTTCTGTGGAATTATCATTATGCATGGCTTACTGCTCTCATCTTGGTTGCCATAGTTACGCTGTTTAGGCAGTTCTATCCTGCAACCTTCTTCAGGTGTCTGTTGTGTTCAATAACGTTGTCAAAATGTCAAATTAAACCCTTTCTTCTCTTCAAATCACAGTGGGGTGGAATGGCCTCACGTTTCATTGTCCAGGGAAACGGTTTATTACTTCATTGGTCAATTTGTCTTGTTTTCATAAGTCTTGAATTAAAATCTTCCACCAAACCTTAGTCACAATTTATGTTCCTAACACTAGCTGAATGATAACGAAGTTATTTTACTAAATTCTTTGTTTTATTTAGAATTAATTGAAAGAAACACAGAGCATCTCTACAGAAATACAGTAACGAAAGGGTTAAGCAAGTCAAGGACCTTCTGTGATTCCTCACTCTGAATCTCAACAACGGCGTTAAAACAGCAACCTTTGAGCTGTATTTTCATCTTGGGGAAGAAATGGAAGTCCACAGATGCTAAATCTGGCAAATAAGGGTGGGTGTGGAAGTGATACCATGGTGGTTTTTGGTGAGAAACTCACAAGTGATGAGAACTCAAATGAAGAATCCAATCAGTTTGTGCTCCACTGATCCGGTCGTTTTCACCAAATAACCTCCTTCGAATGCTTCAAAACGTCACAGTAGAACTCTCAATTAACAGTCTGGCCCCGGGGGGGGGGGGGAAGAAATTCTTAATGCCCAATATCACATTTCCAGGGGTGATGCTTGTGGCAGGTCTTCCAAATTGTATGACACACTAAATGTGACAAGGATGGCCCCTTTTGAATTGCAGGTACCACTCGTTTTTACCAGCTGAGTGGAGCAATGTGAAATGAAGTGCCTTGCTCAAGAACACAACACACTGCTAAGTATCAAACCCACAACCACACAATCTTGAGCCAAATATCCAAACCACTAAGGCCACATGCCTTCACTTGTCTGTGGAATACTCAGTCACTTAGACACAAAGTCAGAGAGCAGCTAATTAAGTTCATTAATGAGCAGTTAATGAGGTTCATTAAACAAACGAATCCTCATTGAAATTGACAAAGTTTCATCAATCCACTTTGATGGCATCATCATCATCATCATCATCATTTAACATCCATTTTTCTATGCTTGCATGGATCAGACAAATTTTCCATGTCCGGATGCTTTTCCTGTTGCCAACCCTCATATGTCTCCCCATACCTGGACAGACAACTTTTCCACAGCAGACTGGAAACAAGCAACACCACTTGTATGTCGGTGATGCTCATTTACAACCACCACATGACACACACACACACACACACACACACGCACGCACGTGTGCATGGATGGGTGAGTGAGTTGTATACATAGACACATACACGATCCTGTAGCATTTTTATACACTTCCAGGTTTATGTTTAAGTATTTGTCATGTGTGAATATCATCATCATCATCATCATCGTTTAACGTCCGCTTTCCCTGCTGGCATGGGTTGGACGGTTTGACAGAGGGCCGGCGAGCCAGAAG
>NC_068981.1:198013380-198015567 GCF_001194135.2 Octopus bimaculoides | reverse complement strand
GAAGGCTGCACCAGGCCCCAATCTGATCTGGCAAAGTTTCTACAGCTGGATGTCCTTCCTAGTGCCAACCACTCTGAGAGTGTAGTGGGTGCTTTTATGTGCCACTGGCACAAGGGCCAGTCAGACAGTACTGGCAACGGCCACGGTTGGACAGTTATTTTTTAATCCCCAAAATAACTGTCCAACCATACTCCTCCTTGTTGACTCACAAGCAGAGGTGATCATTAAATTTGTAGATTTATTCAGGAAATATCTCACAATCTTGTTCCCCCATTATTTCTCTAAGAATCAAACACCAGCTTTATTCTACTGGCACCGTTATTAACAGTCCACTCCTTCAACAATATACTTTATCGTTTCTCAGCTTTCATCAAATATACATTACGGATTCAAAATTGCTGTCAAATATAAGCACCAACTCCGAGCATATTTTCTACTTACCTCTCTACCTTTCTGTCCATCTATCATTTAACATCTGTTTTCCATGCTGGCATGGGTTGGAGGGTTTGACCAGAACTGTTGAGCTGAACAGCTGCACCAGACTCCATGTCTGATTTCACTTGGTTTCTCCGGTTCGATGCTGTTCCCCAACACCAAACACTTCACAGAGTGTGCCAGGTGCTTGAGAGCTTTTTACACAGCACCTGTACAGGACTCTTGCAGATCCATCCTCTTCACCAGGGGAAGTGGTTTTAATACTCCTGCAGTGGAGTACAGGTCTTCCTGAGTACAGCAAGGCCCCAGGTATCTCAGGCCTTTGTGATCTTGCCTGAAAGGTTCAGCATCCTTAGGCTGTCCTTCAGTACTTTGTCCCACATCTTCTTGGGTTCTCCTTTTCCACAGGTTCCATCCACTTTAAGAGATCAGTGCTTCTTTATAGAGCTGTCAGCATCCACGCACAACCTGATGGCATCATAAGTCACTACACAGACAAGACAACCAATGACTTCAAGGGAAAAATATATTCACTTCTTCAGGTGCAGGGACAGAGATTGGGGATTCTGGGATCAATGAAATGGCTTACTTAGCCACATAAAGCATCACTAATAGGGACCCACCTGAACCCATAATTGACAATAGTGCCTCTGTGAGAAACTGCATACAGTCCACCAGCCAGCAGTATCCAGCAAGAGAAAGAAAAAGTATCTAATTGCTACCATCAGAGGTACATCTGGTTAATGAACTTCAAGCCTTTGGATACACCACCCAAAGCCCAGCCAATCCACACCACAATGGGAGGGTAGACAAGATCTGCTGCCAAAACTGAGCAAGAGCTAAACAACAACAACAACAACATCACTAACCTGTGGATGCATCAACAAAATCTCTTTTACAAATTTGTGTAATTCCAATTCTCGGCTTTCAGCTAATTTGCGATCATTTTTACGGAAAAATTTGCGTCCTACAAAAAGCAAAAGAGAAAGAGAGAAAAATACATCATTAAAATAATTAAAGTTTTAGCAAAAATATAACTGAAATGAATAAAAAAAAAGTTTAATTAAATTTGTGAAATAATTATGTCCCAAACGCATATTCCATATACGGTAATATGACACTGCTCATCATTAACTTTATGGAAGCAAATTAGCTAAGCATTTTTAATTAATTATTATCAGACTACTGTAGTTAAGACCTTAATTGCTATTTAAATGAGAAACTAATTTGAAATTCCTTTTCAATATTACAACATTCACACTCACTTTCACCTAATGCTCAAAGTGACCTTTAACAAAAAAGCTGTTTTGTGTGTGTGTATGTGTGTGTGTGTGCATATGTATATATGGATGTGTGTATGTATATATATATAACTAGCAGAAATACCCGGCGTTGCCCGGGTTAAAGAGAATAATGAAATCTAAAAACGCCGTCTAGACTACGCATCATCTTTATATATAGATATGTATATACACACACGCACCCAAACACACGTATATATATGTATATCAATATAAATATATGAAAGTCAATGAAGTTTCGTAAAAGAAGGTGATCATGTACATACTTTCTTGCTGTTGTGATTATAACACCTCATTGTAAACTATGTTCCTTGTTTTCCCTTGTGGAGCATATACAAATAGGTTTTTTGTTGCTGCCCACTCTTGAGCAGCCAACATACAGTTGTCCATGTGAGAAGCAGGGCTCTTCCAAGAGAAAACCAGCAACAGACAGTGTTTGACCCTGATATTT
>NC_068981.1:198007493-198012716 GCF_001194135.2 Octopus bimaculoides | reverse complement strand
TCTCTCTCTGTGAAAGTATCTGTCACTACAGTATTGAAATGTGATTGTTTCAGTTAGTGGAATAGTTTCATTTTTAAAGTGAAAGTATTTGACACGAGTGTTTTTGTTTCACTTTTGATACGTAATACTTAAATAGTGGAGGAGATATTATGTTGCCGTGTGCTCGAACTCTGCAAGAAGTTAATAATTTTATTTGACTAAAACACAACTGGAACCGTAAGTAAGGCATGTGTAAAATTTGAATGAAATTGGTTGCGTAGTTCTCGAGTTTTAGGGATTCACACAGACAGACAGACAGACACACATTCTCATTTTTATATATATAGATTCCTGTTTTATTTCTTGGAAGGGAGTGGTAGTCAGAAGAAGACTGAGTGTGCAAGTCACTGGTGAATTTGATTCTTTTGTATGGGTGTGAGAGCTGGACTCTTACAGGTGATATAGAGCAAAGACTCCAGGCATTTGAGCACAAATGCTTCAGAAGGCTGCTACACATCCCCAACACAGAGCACAAAATGAACAGCAAGTGAAGAAATAGGCTGGCAGACAGGAACCGCTCCTTGCGCAGGTAAAAAAGGTGAAAGCTTGCCTGGTACGCTTATGTATCCTGCCACAACTTCCTGTCCCGAACCATTCTTCAGGGTAAAGTTAAGGGAGGACGAAAGAGAGGCAGACGGAGAAAATGTTGGTTAGACAACATCAAGGACTGGACAGGTGACAACACTGTGACCCTGCGGCCCTGCATGACAGAGAACAGAGACCCCACAGTGACAGCTGACCACGGAAGCGTCAAGGGTGGACTCCCAGTGACTGGCTGAATCCATTAAGGGATCTCGATTGATGAGTAGCCAGGAGAGGAAGAGTGACAACCATGGAAATTTTCAGAACATCTTGGGACTTTTGAAAGGTTATTTTCATTCGAGAGAGGAGGCCCGAGTGCTTGTAAGAAAGTGACCAACCTCACTGAAGAGGTAGGCATGGGCTAAATGTTTGTTAGCAGACAACACATTAACTGCCACATGGAAACAGAAAATGGCTTCACACACTTGTTGGTTCTTCTTCATTGCTGCCACTATGGCCGTTGCTCAGCATTCCGTCAGGGGTGGAATGGGTCACTTCCTTGTCAGAGTTGCTGCCAGCTCTCATTCAGACCACTCTGGTCTCTGCAGCTGAATCTCCTCCCCATCATTGCTCAATTTACAGATGAGTGGATTGCTTGGCGAAGATTTTATCATGGCACAAGCATTAGAGGGGTTGTCATCTACCCAGCAATACTGAAGAACTAACCCTCCTTCACTATCGTAAGAGGACAAATGAGGGAGAGACTGCGGGTGAGGTGAGGAGAGAATAATAGATGAGAGAGAGAGAGAGAGAGATGGCAACTATGTGTTTGATGGTAAGGTGAGTGATCGGTTGCTAGTTTGTAGAGATGAGTGACTGGGGACAGATGCAGAGCTATCACACATAGGGATGATATGGTACAGTGAATAAGAGAGAGAGAGAGAAGAGACAAGTGTGAAGGAAGTGGAGGAGTAATGGGGAGGGATTGAGAAGTAGGAAAAGAGGAGAGGTGTGAGGTATCTCATCTCCCCCACCCCCACCCGCCACCTAGCATGACCCATGCTTTAGCCATCTCTTCAGCATGGTGGAGTAGGAGGGTATGGGTTTAGATGGAGTGAATTTCTCTCCAGTTCTGCCAGTCACCAGTCAATGCCATTGTTTGCCATCTCTTCTCAGAGAAGTCTCCTAGTTTCTTCCTCCCACTACACACATCCCATAAAACAGCTTCAATTCACACATCACATCTCATCATTCTTCTCCTGTCTAATCTTCTTTTCGGCACATTCATACTCCATTGTTCATACTCGCCAATATTACCCATCCCAGTGGAGCAATGCTCACTTCATTTATTCTCATTTTCGACTGAAATGTTTGTAGATTGGAAGGACATTAACATCATGAAAGTAGATTTTCAATGGACAACAACAAGACATTGACTTAATTAGAACAGTAATTAATACAACTTGGCAAGGACATTGCCATTAATTGAAATGTAAATGCACAACAACCAAAATGGAGGAGCAAGATTATGAGGATCATCATCATCATCATCGTTTAACGTCCCCCTTCCGTGCTGGCATGGGTGGGATGGTCTGACAGGAGCCGGTCAGGCAGAAACCTGCATCAGTCTTCTGTGTCTGTTTTGGCAGGGTTTTTACAGCTGGATGCCTTTCCAAATGGCAACCACTTTACAGAGTGTATGGAGTACTTTTTAAGTGGCACCAGCACTGACAGGGTCACCAAGTAACTTGCAAGGCAAAGATCTTTTGAGAGGGGAGGGGGCATTGGAGGAGGGGATCTTGTGTCAGACGATGAAAGGTTATAGTGAGACAGAAACGGGTCTTGCTGGAGAGGAGGTACAAGGATACCTAGCATACACAAACAAGAGAGGGGGAGGGGATAGGGGGAGAGAGAGAGAGATCAGGAATGAGGACAGAAACAGGTGTGCATGGTTGTCCAGCCTGAGGGAAGAACAAGAGAAGGAGAGGGAGAGAGGGGGAGGCAACAGGATAGAGATGGTGGTAAAGTGTGCCGGGTATGCTCACAAAGGATGGAGATCAGAATATAAATGGGATGGTCAAGTGAAGGCAGAAAGAGATAAAGATGGTGGCAAGTGGCAGGGCAGACCCTCGAGGTTCAAAGGTCATAATATAAGTGAGAGGATATTGCCAAAGAAGCAGGATTAGGGAGTGGTGGAGGCTGGCGGATAACAATGACACAGAGTAAAAAGGGCTGTGAGGAGAGGATTAGGGAGTGAAAGGTAAGCATAGTAGATGGGGGTGGAACACACGGGTCAGGGGCTAGCGGATAGCAATGATAGCAGTGAAGAGATCCCTGAGGATAGGGTTGGGGAGTGAGAGGTGGGTAGAGTGCATGAAGGAGAAGATGTGAGGAAGAGAAGAGATGTAGTTAGGTTTGTTGGGGGGGGGGTAGGATCTGAGAAAAGTTTTCTTGTTATATGTGGGTGGGACACACAGTGCTTCTAAAACTCAGCTCCACTGAAATGGATGGGTCTTCTCAAGAACTTCATATTGCTAGACATCTCGGTCCATTGTCATTTCCTCCATGAGACCCAACATCCAGAGATCGGTCCTTGACACTTCATCCAATGTCTTCCTGGGTCTCCTTCTTGCATGGACACCATCCACTTTCAGTGATCAGCACTTCTTTATACATCTGTCCTCATTCATACACATCACATGTCCAAACCAATATAGTCTTCTCTCCTCCATGCTATATTTGATTCCACTTGTGCCCAACTTTTCTCTCAATACATTTGCACTTTGTCCTACATGTGCACTGACATTGTACATCCAACAGAACATACTGCCTTCATTCCTCTCTAGCCTACATATGTCTTCTGCATTCAGAGCCCATGTTGCACTACCCTGGAGTATAGCCGTTTGCACACAAGCATTGTATAGTCTACCTTTCACTCTGAGAGCGAGAGAGGCCTTTTGCTGCAACAGAGGTAATGGCTCTCTGAACTTCCTCCACCCAATTCTTATTCTAGAAACAATACTTTCAAAGCGTCCTCCACCATTGCTAATTTGGTTACCTAGGTAACAAACTATCTACAACCTCAAGAGGGCACCCCCTCCCGCCCACTTCTTTTTCAATTGTTTACAACAACAATAAACAACACTGTTACAATTGATATCTTTGGAAAGTTGATGACTGACACAATTTGGTGACTTCACTAGACACCCGCTACCCCTTCACATTGTCTGCACAGCAGTAATTAATGTCCATTATTTTCTAATTAGTGCCAGGGTTCTATTTATTTCAATGGAAACTTGAGAAATAAATGAAAAATAAACAATAACAACTGAAAGTAGTTAAAATATCACCATTTTTCTCCCGGTTGGCTCTTTGTGATGACACAGAGAGAAAGCAACGAATCTGAGATGATTGTCTGATGTCATCACCGGGGTGGGGAGGGAGTTCTCCTGAATGGTTTCACAAAACTTTAGGTAAACAAGAGAAATGTTGCTGTGATTTACTCAGATATTAGATGTCTCAACACCATTATTTATTCCTAAGTGCAAAGATACGGAAAACAAACGTTTCTCGGCCATTTTGCCCTTCTTTTAACCCTTTAGTGTTCAAATTAATGTCAAAAGTAATCCTTATTCATGTACACTTAAAAAAATTAATCTGGTATTATGTTGTAACTTCAAGATTTGAGAGATGTAATTGTTTATTTTTAGAATGACATTGCAGGGTAGATGTGAGATACTGGTTCTGGCCAGTTTGGGCATAAAATGAGTAGAATATTTGGGCCAGATATAGCCGGTTTAAACACTAAAGGGTTAAAATACAAATCAGCCCTGCTGGTTTCTGGACAGTTTTCTCCCTTCTTTTATTTTCCTCATCTTTTGCCCTTGTTTCTATTTTCCTTTCCATTGTCTTTTTCACTCTTCCCCTTTCTTTTCCATCAATTCTCTCTCAGCCAAATCACTCTTGTTCTTCCTCGACACATGATCCAACCACCTTATCGCATTTCTCTTTACAACACTCATCCACTGCCTTCCCATCATCCACTACAGTTCCACGTTTGTCTTCTCCATCAGTGATACTCTTGTTCACCCACCTGACCATTCTCATTTCCAACCCTAACCCTCTGCTACCTCCCCCACATCTCACATCCATCGCCACAATTCTTTCCACATATACAACCTACATCTTTCCCACCACTTTCAACAACCTCCCCACACACCCTCCACATCAGTCCACCCCTTAACTTCCAGAACACACCTCACTTGAACTTCTGCTGCCAAGTCTGATCCTCTGTCTCCAAGGTAACAAAACGCTGTCTTCCCCCTTTCCATAGTTCAGCCCAACACTCCCCCCATGAACACCTGACACAATCATCTTCACATCATTTTTAATCAATCCCTCCTCTACCACACATTCTATACAGTTAATATGTTCTTTTCCACATTCTCCACATCATCTTTTACCACTTCTTTCCACCCCACAATAAATAGAGTTATTATTTAACTACTCATCAAATTATCAACCTCACACACACACACACACTCTCTCTCTCTCTCTCTCTCTGTTTCTATTGTTTTCCGTGAACAAATACACATTCTCAAAGACGTGTGTAGAGCTTACATTATTATGTGTGTGTGCATGTGTGTCGTTATTTTAGGGTTT
>NC_068981.1:198004100-198006418 GCF_001194135.2 Octopus bimaculoides | reverse complement strand
TGTTCAAATGGACAACCACGTTGAAGTGGCTACAAACATTGCTTGTTAGCAGAATGACTGTGTTGATATATCTTACAAAGATTTAAAAACTAGCATTTTTGCTTAGCCTCCCCACCACCACCACCACCCTGATTGGCTCCCGTGCCAGTGGCACATAAAAAGCACCATTCAAACATGGCCGATGCCAGTGGCACGTGAAAAGCACCCACTACACTCCCGGAGTGGTTAATGTTAGGAAGGACATTCAGCTGTAGAAACATTGCCAGATCAGATTGGAGCCTGGTGAGGCCTCCTGGCTTGCCAGTCCTCACTCAAACCGTCCAACCTATGCCAGCATGAAAAACGGACGTTAAACGATGATGATAACAACTATAATAATTATAGTCAAGCTACAAAATATGTCTCCTTATCTTGACATCACTTGATGGTTGTAAACAAGTGTCCCTGTCATACATTAAATGTCTTTTTTTTACAAATTTTCCATGAAAACCTCTCCACCCAAGAGGAAATATTATCTGGTAACAGGTGAGGGTTGTCAACAGGAAACGCATGTGACCACAGGACAGTCTCAACAAGTTCTGCATGCTAAAACAATGACGGCTATGTTTTTAATTAGAAAATTACTATTTTTAAATCTCACAACGAGAGATATT
Source organism: Octopus bimaculoides (assembly GCF_001194135.2). Lineage (NCBI taxonomy): Eukaryota > Metazoa > Mollusca > Cephalopoda > Octopoda > Octopodidae > Octopus > Octopus bimaculoides. The sequence goes on along the minus strand of NC_068981.1, from coordinate 198,005,765 downwards.
CAGTAACAGTACTTTGGAGTAAAGATTGTTTGCCAACATAACATGGCAGTCCTGGTTTAGGACAAATGTTGCTGTAATTTAACCCCAGGAGACAACGTCTCCAGCTGGCTATACAACATGATCTGTGTCCTTATATAAAAATAGTAATTTTCTAATTCATAGATCAGTGACTAGTTGTCACTTTGAAAACTATATATTTCAAGCAGGAATTTGGCAGCGCCACCTCTACCCAAACAATTATTCTGTGCTGATGAAGGGAAATAATCCGGAAATCATAATACACAGATATTGTTTTGAGCTGAGTGGGGGTGCTAGATTCCCTTGTTTGAAAATATAAGGACACAGATCATGTCGTATAGCCAGCTGGAGACGATGTCTCCTGGGACTAAATTACAGCAACATTCGTCCTAAACCAGGACTGCCATGTTATGTTGGCAAACAATCTTTACTATGTTTTTTAATTCCCATCATGACAAAGAATTTCTTTTGTTTCCAAACCAAACTTTTCAGACATGCTAGATTCATTTATTGAAGGAGAAGAATTATTTACAATGAACGAACACTTATCAACAGATTTCATTCATTTCCAAATACAAAATGTTTTATAAGCAAAGACAATGAATTCACTAGAAAATAGAACACTGAACATATGAGGAATTATAATGATAATAATAATAATGATGATGATGATGATGATGACAGAAGTAGTGAATAAGAACAATAATAATAATTGTTGCTAGTATATTCACATATTTATATTCATTGAAATAGCAATAACAATGGTGATTATCATAAATAATAGAGTCTAATGAATTTGAAATTTGTTTCATGTGTTGATAAACCTCCATCCCTGACCACCACCACATTCAATGTAGACAATGTGAAATTAAATTTATGTAATGTTTGATTATTAATTGTTGTAATTACACCTGAATAATTGATAAAAAGTCATTATACAAGGAAAGAGATATTTAGAGACATTACTACACAATAAACAAACAAGAATGCTGTGGCTTCCGATTTCAGGCATTTGGGAAACAAATGCTTAGGAACAGACATGGCTGTCTGGTCAACTGGTCAAGAAGTTTGCTTCCCAACAACGAGGGTTTGAGTTCAATCCTTGGCACCTCAGGCAAGTGTCTTCTACAATAGCCTCAGGCTGACCAAAGTCTGGTCAGTGAATTTGGTGAACGAAATTTGAAAAGAAGCCTCTTGTGTGTGTGTGTGTGTGTGTGTCTCCTGTTGTTGGTATTGCTGGGTAATTGTCCCCAAGCATCACTCCCATACAAGAAGCGCCCCTCGTTTCCAGTCATCCATGAAAACACTGGGAAATATTGGAAATGGGTGAGGACTGGAGACAGAAAGGGCATCAGCCATAGAAAATTGATGTCAGTTATGTTCATGTTTAGACTGCGTGGTTTCAGCTGTGTAGGTGTGGACGCACACACAAATATTCAAGGTCTTATAATACTTCTGCTTGTTTCTTGATTACTTAGTCCGTTCATAACGCTTCCATGTGATTAGTTGATAGGAGAGGGATGGGGAGCGGAAGAGAGAGAGAGAGAGAGAGATGGGGGGGGAGAAATGTGTAAGATTTTTTTATTTTTTGGAAATAAGTTTCTTTCCTCCGTTACTTAGCCTGCCTGTAACGCTTTCATGTGATCA
>NC_068981.1:198000286-198003863 GCF_001194135.2 Octopus bimaculoides | reverse complement strand
TGCATTGAGTATATAAAGTGTATATATACAAAGTGTATTGAGTAATCATCATATTCCAATTTCTTTCACTTTTCACTGATTAGCAGATGAGAGATTATCTTTTGATATAGACACAACACAGGCTACACGTTCAGGTTTTTTGGATAAAGTTTTCAGAAATAATCCAATAAAGTTTACCCTTAATTCTGTGAAATATTCACGGGTCCTGCTAGTAAGAAATAAATTCAGCTGTGTGTGTATGTACCACACACACACATATATAAATTAGACAAACCAAAAAGAGAGAGGAATGGAAGTAGTATAATGAGAGGTTGTTGAATGTGAAGACTGCATCCCTTTTTCAACACTGTCATGCATTAGATGGTTCAACCTGATGAGCCAGAAGGCTGTCCCAAGTTCCAATGTCCGCTTTGAAATGGTTGGTTCCTAACACATACCATATGCTTATCATTATCATCAAAATGATGATCCTACATGTATCTTAATAAGTAATATGCTCTGTGATGGGTTATAATCATCACCCAACTTCTATTGTGGCATGAGTTGGGCAGTTTGACCGGAACCAATTTGCATCAAGCTCCAGTGTCTGCTTTGGAATGGTTTCGATGGCTGACGGCCCTTCCTGATGTCAATCACTTTACAGGGTAAAGTTGAGTGATTCTTCTGTGGTCAGGAAGTGAGTAATCCATCTCTGACGAAGCAGTATTAAATACTGAAACTAGTCACCCTGAATACTTTTTCTACCCAGAGAGAAAACCTTGTGATTTATCCAGGGAAGGAGTAAGGCAGCTAATTTACATGGCAAAACCAACATGAAAGTTTACTAAAAACACACTGTAAAAGTTCACCTTGCATTTCTAAAGAGGTGTGTGTGTGTGTGTGATATTTAGTTTATTTATACAGCATCTCAAAGCAAATTCAAGTGAAAGAAGATTCCATTTGAAAGAAGTGACAAGTGTTGAAATAAAGCACCCTGTCTAAAATATATGCTTCCACTGAATTAAAGTTTTCTTGCAGGATGATCACAGCTGCCACCTCTTTCACCGTAACCCACACTGCTCGATATTTTAAGCAGCATGTAAAATGCATCATCCAAATGTGGTCGATGCCAGGCCCACCTGACTGGCTCCTGTGCCGGTGGCACATAAAAAGAACCATCCAAATGTGGCCGATGCCAGGCCTACCCGACTGGTTCCTGTGCTGGTGGCACATAAAAAGCACCCACTACACTCTCTAAGTGGTTGACGTTAGGAAGGGCTTCCAGCTGTAGAAACACTGCCAGATCAGACTGGAGCCTGGTGCAGCCTCCTGGCTTCCCAGACCCCAGTCGAACCGTCCAACCCATGCCAGCATGGAAAGTGGACATTAAACGATGATGAAAAACTGATCTGAGGTTAAACAACAACAACAACAAGATTTGGAAACTATGCAGTTCTGTATTCAACCCGCTGCACATCCCTTTAAACAAGTGTCTTCTGCTACACCCCAGTGTTGATCAGTACCTTGCAAGTGGAATTTGGTAAACGGATTCTGTGTGAATGTGTGTGTGTGTGTGTACATCAGTGTGTGAACCAAAAAGCTGGTGTTTTATAAATGAAATCCCTTGAGATATTTGTTCTGCAGTGAGTTACAGACACTCCCTCATGATTGTCATTGGTGGAAATACAATGACCGAATGATTGCTTGAAAACCCATAACCAACAATGCCACTGCTACCACCACCACCATCACCATCATTGTTCAATGGTGGCATCATTAAATAAATATATAAATCAATAAATAAATCCCCCCCCCACTTCAGTATATTGAATCAGTAAAAGTCTAAGACAAACAAATAAAGATTGAGGAAATAAATTCTTGGATCTTGAAAGTGGTTAATGGAATTAGAGATGTTGCAACTCAAGTGGCTGCTTCTCAAAAAATCTAACAACAGCAGCAGCAGCAAGATTGCATCAGCGAAAACTAATTGAAATGGTTCCATTATTTATTAATTTGAAACATTTCAAGAGCTTCGGTTTGTAAATTCTAATGGCCTACTAAGAGCAATAAAAGTCAGACAATTACAAGAACCACATTGGCAACAATGGAAACATTTGCACCAATAGAATTGTCTCTTTAACAACAACAGAGAAAAAAAAAAAAAAAAATCTTCAGTTTTGATCTGATTAGACATAATGACACTGAGGAAATTACATAAAAATAGAAAAAAATAAGATACATGTGTATACGTATATAGATACACACACACACACATACATGTGTGCATGTGTGTATATAAATGTATGTAGACAGAAAAACAAGGAAAAAAAAAAACCCAACCAAGATATGTATGTCATAAATTGTGTTCTTTATAAACCGTTTCCTTGGCAACAAGATCTTTTGCTATGAAGTGGATACGATATTGATTTCTCAAAGAATGGTTGGTGCAAGACTTTGGAGAGGGAAAAGTAAACATAATTATGTCATGTTGGTTCCTTTTAAAAGATTACTGCTGCAAATGGTTCCAAGTGAACCGAAATGGCTTCAACAAGGAATGGTAACACACAACAACAACAACCACAACAACCAGGCAGCATTTAATGGCAGCGGTTTTTAGATTTAAGTCTTATCAGTTTTAGTAAAAACGGTTTAAAGACGTTTCTGTCTATAAACTAAAGACACAGAATCACGAACTTCCTGCAGACCCATTGCTTAACCCTTTGGCATTCACATCAGACCACATCAGATATTCTACCTGTTTTGTGTTCAAATTGTCACAATCTGGTCTCATTCACCTAAAAATAAACAATCACGTCATTGAAATTTCAAAGCTACAAGATAATGCCTGATTAATTCAAAGCAATTGGAATTAATAAGCATTACATTTGAGAGTGTAATTTAAATGCTAACGAATTAACTCTTTTGTTGCTTATCAAGTATTTTTGTTCAAATATGCTGCTTTTATTTCAAATAATGACGAATTTAGTAAAATAACTTTGTCATTATTAAACTGGCATTTGAAACATAAATTAACACGGAATTTTGATGAGGCGCAGGAGTGGCTGTGTGGTAAGTAGCTTGCTTCCCAACCACATGGTTCCGGGTTCAGTCCTAATGCGTGGCACCTTGGGCAAGTGTTTTCTACTCTAGCCTCGGGCTGACCAAAGACTTGTGAGTGGATTTGGTAGACGAAAAACTGAAAAAAGCCCGTCGTATATATGTATACATATATATATGTATGTGCGTGTATATGTTTGTGTCTGTGTTTGTCCCCCCCAGCATCACTTGACAACTGATGCTGGTGTGTTTACGTCCCCGTAACTTAGCGGTTTGGCAAAAGAGACCGATAGAATAAGTACTAGGCTTCTAAAGAATAAGTCCAGGGGTTGATTTTCTCGACTTAAGGCAGTGCTCCAGCATGGCCGCAGTCAAATAACTGAGACAAGTACAACAGTAAAGAGAGAGTAGAGAGCAGGTTTTAATTTAGATCAATTTAACCCCCTCCCCCCTTTTTTACCATATTTCTGTTGAAATGCATTGAAATCAAATAATTTTGATAATAATGAAAAATTTAGTAAAACAAAATAACTTCATTAAA
>NC_068981.1:197993067-197999980 GCF_001194135.2 Octopus bimaculoides | reverse complement strand
CTCAGCACTCATTAATACTTTGAAGTTTCAAGGCTGGATTATTGATTATCATATCTAGTATTGATTGGATTTCAGGAGAATTTCTAAATCAATCTCAATCAATAATTAATTCTGTCGGGGTTAACGAGAATTACACAAATGAAAATGTCTGGATTTAATTTTGTTAGGAGCAATTAACCTTCATCCAGCAAATATATAACCAAAGCAGTTCCATCTTTGACATTCATACCTTTTATTCAGACATATCCAAACGTGATCGATGCCAGTGGCCCCTGACTGGCCCCTGTGCCGGTGGCACATAAAAAGCACCCACTGCACTCTTGGAGTGGTTGGCGTAGAAACCTTGGATTGGAGCCTGGTGCAGCCTCCTGGATTGCCAGTCCCCGGTCAAACCATCCAACCCATGCCAGCATGGAAAGCAGATGTTAAACGATGATGATGATGATCCTAGGAGTATATTATATATAGTATCCTTCTTTTAAAGATGGTAGAGTGTGACTTGGAGATTTAGTTGCTATTTCTAGTTATCTGAGAAACCTACTTCCAAATAGACTCCAGTTGAGTTTCAAGTTCAAATCCTGTTAATGTTAAGCTACACTCAATGAGACAAGTTTGTGGTGAGTGGTAGTGGTGGTGGGGAGGGCAACAATAGCAGGTTGAATAGAAATGGTCCTCACTAGACAGGGTATAGAACTGTTAAGTGAGTATCATCATTAAGTTAGTCAATACCAGTAATATAATAGGAACCAACCACACTACTGTTGACCACCAACCACAACGGTATCATCATCATCATCATCAATAATAACAATGATGCTAGTTTTAACTACAGTGAAATAAGATAATATTTTAGCCCTTTTTGCGGCCAACCCATCCCAAACCACTCCTTCTTCTATGGAAAGTGTTGCCACATCCTCCAGACTCTCCACACTTGGTGCCAACAGATGTTCATCTCTTTCGACCACTTTCGAATGCTTTGCATGGTGAATTGTTCAATAATGAAATGGAATTGGTTGGACGAATCCTTTGAGTCAAGACTGTGAGATTTCTACCACCAAGGCATCGCAAAACTTATCAAATGATGGGAGGAAGTCATAAATGACAACAGAGAATATTTTATTGAGTAATTTGTTGTAGTTTTTTATTTTGTTTAAAATAAATTTGAAAAAATATTCAACCCAATATGATATAAATTTCTTGTTTTAAGTTGATCTAGACGCAGGAGTGGCGGTGTGGTAAGTAGCTTGCTTACCAACCACATGGCTCCGGGTTCATTCCCACTGCGTGGCACCTTGGGCAAGTGTATTCTACTATAGCCTCGGGCCGACCAAAGCCTTGTGAGTGGATTTGGTAGACAGAAACTGAAAAATGCCCATCGTATATATGTATATGTGTGTATATATGTGTGTGTGTGTGTGTTTGTGTGTCTGTGTTTGTCCCCCTAACATTGCTTGACAACCAATGCTGGTGTGTGTACGTCCCCGTAACTTAGCAGTTCGGCAAAAGAGACTGATAGAGTAAGTACTTGGCTTACAAAGAATAAGTCCTGGGGTCGATTTCCACCACTAAAGGCGGTGCTCCAGCACAGTTGCACTTAAATGACTGAAAGAGTAAAAGAGAATAGATGAAACCCTTGCCTGTGAGCAGCAGCAGCAGTTTCAGATGTGGAAGCAGAACTCCATTGTGGGCCCTATTTGAGCCTTGTCAATAACTGCTGGGGATTTGAAACATTTCCTGGCCCTGAAAGGAAAGGCCAGTTTTTGGGAAGTGCTCATAGCTATGTTGCGGATGTGCTTTTCGTGAAGTGAGATCTCCAGTGATAGTGAGGCCTAACATTTGGAGCTGTTGTCAGAGACCCAGCTGAGTGTCCCTCCAGTTTATAATGGTAAGGGTAGGGACTCTGTGTGTGTGTGTGTGTGTGTGTGTGTGTGTGTGTGTGTTCAGTGCTGTTTTCTTGATATGAGTAGTGCTTGAGTTTTTTGGCTGTCAAAGAGACAACACTAACATGGCCCCTATGAGAGGAGGAGGGATTTTTGAGGTTTCCATTCATGAAATTGGAAGGGTGTAGCTCAAGTGGTTAGGGTGTTGGACTCATGATTGTAAGGTTATGGTTTCAATTCCTGGACCAGGTGATGCACTGTGTTCTTGAGAAAAACACTTCATTTCGCATTGCCCCAGTCCACTCAGCCGGCAAAAATGAGTAATTCTGCAACAGATCAGCGTCCCATCCAGGTGGGGAATTTATATGCCACAGAAACTGGAAAACCAGTCCTTATGAGCCTGGCATGGCTTGAGAAGGAAACAGTTATTCTATGTATTTTATTAATGAAATCAATGCAGCTTTTACGGGAGTTGTCTGGGCTGTGGGTGGATGATGGATGGTTGTGGGAAGGGTTAGGGTGGAATTAAGGGTAGCATATCTATGGAAGAATGGGTGTGGTCGGTTGGATATGGTGGCAAGAGTGTGGGGACAGAAGAGAACCCTGAGGAACAGCAGAGGTTATTCATCATCATCATCATCATCATCATTTAACATCCGTTTTCCATGCTGGCATGGGTTGGATGGTTTGATTAAGGTCTGGTTTAGTGGAAGCTATACAGTGCTATACAAGGGTACCACAGGAAGGAAGGAAGGAAGGAAGGAAGGAATGTTAGATAAGGGTACCACATGAAAGCAAATACATAGCAAGGTTTTTTTTGTTTGTTTTACATAAGTGGCCAGGTAGAGGGCAGTGTCCATTAGTCTTTCTAGCACCACTGTGAATGAGGCAAAGGAATCTCTGTCTGTTGGTCAAACAATGTATGGAGGTGAGATGTGAAAGAAACTTGTTATTTGTCTTACATCAGTAGACATAATTGATAAGACGAGAAAGGTAATTAGCATTAATTTTTTAATCAGAAAATAGCACTAATTCCTGATGGAGTAATTGTGTAATATGCAATGTAGGGATGATTCGATGTAAAAACCATTCAGAAATGTCAAATGTAATGAATGGAAGAAAAGGAATAACCATTCCAACACACCAAGTAACACCTTTGGGATTAAGTGGCCTACCTTTTTTCACAGGTGTGCCAGAGAATCAAGACAATAATGGGTTCAATTAAAAACAAAAATTAACCTTTTCAACCTTTGAGAACAGCTTTTTCCTATTGTACCCACCCACTCCTCCTTGCACCCCAGCTTCAAGCTTATTATCTTTTGAAGGTGACACCTCATCACCAATGTTTTTATCACTTTCCTGCTCCCTGCCCCCACATTTCTAAAATAGGACTAGTCATGTTGCCCCTCCACAGCAACAAACCAGTTCTGGTCCTTTCATACTTTACTCCTCTCCTTATTCTTCCATTTCCACTTAAGGTTTGTGGTCTTACAGGCTGCATGGTGACCTCGCAATATGAAAAAAAGCACCCAGCACATGTTGGGGTTAAGAAGATTGTCCAGCCATAGGAAACATGGTACACTGCCCATTGCATCTAGTCAAACCGTCCAACCCATGCCAAAGGCGACAGTTCTATATTTGACAGATGAGGAATTATTTACATTTGACAGATATTTGTCCTCATCTTGTTTGTTGTTAACACAACGTTTCGGCTGATATACCCTCCAGCCTTCATCAAGTGTCTCGGGGAAATTTCGAACCTGGGTTCTCATTCCTAAGGTATTTTTCAATGTTATTATTATCATTATTCAGGTCACTTCAATTCCCACCATCCATAGAGTGTAAAGAGAGGGATTGCTCAGTGCCTAAAACATTGAGCAAAGAATATAAGTAGCGATTGTGATACCCACCACGAAGAAATGATCAAGTTCAATAACGATCTGTTACACAACAACTACCCCAAAAGTATTCCATCCATTCCAATTATGAAGAAGAGAGAGAATGAGGCCAATAAACTGTCCACAGTGTGTCCACCCTATGTGAAAGGCCTCCCCAAAAAGATACAAAAGATATGCGGCCCATATGACATCAGGACGGTATTCAAGAGCAATACAACACTTTGCAAATATCTCCTTCGAGCAAAACCACCAACAGAAGAGAATATGATTAAGAATTGCGTGTATTCCATCCCATGCAGTTGTGGTAGGTTATACAAAGGCGAAACATGCCTCTTCCTCAAAATAAGGGTAGACAAACATCGCAAAGCTGTGACATGGGGAAATATTGATAAAACGGGTATGGAAAAAGGGAGACCACTTCCCCCTGTGGGATGAAGATAAAATAATAGACAGAGAACACCACTAGAAAATATGAAAACTAAAAGAAGCAGCACATATGCTAGGACACAACAACCTCCTAAGCAGACCAAGTGCAGATATGAACAGCATATGGGAACCGATATTTAGGAAGGATTGGGAAATATTAGATTTATAAGCCCTAAAATTCACTCCATAATTGCCCATGGGCATATGGCATAGTGGTTAAGAGCACGGGCTACTAACCCCAAGATCCCGAGTTCAGTGACCTGAATAATAATAATATTGTAAAATAGCTTAGGAATGAGAACCCAGGTTCGAAATTTCCCCTAAGACACCTGATGAAGACTGGAGAGTACATCAGCTGAAACATTGTGTTAAAAACAAACAAGATGAGGACAAATATCCATCAAATGTAAATAATGAACTAAGGCTGCATCGAATACACAAAACCTGGAAACAAAGAGATGGGATGATCATGGCTGGAATGCTTTGAAATAACAACTATAAAGTAAAATAATCACAGATTCAGTTGGAAAGGTGCGTCTGTATTTGTTCAGTCAAAGTTTGGTCAAGGCTGAAAGCTTCTTACTCATGATAAAAAGTATTTTATAAGAGAACAGACGATATCTCAAGTGTTAAGAGAGAAGATATTGTCAACTAACAAGATAAACGACATTATCAAATAAAAGAGACATTTGAGAAGATAAAAACAAAAGGAGAAAACATAAGTGAGAAACCGACCCCTTTCCAAACAGACACACCTCAACATGACTGACGAATGACATTCCTTTACACACTTCTACATTGTGGGAAATGACATTCCTCTATGTATACACCCACACATGCACACAAACACACATACCTTCACCTTTGTAATATGTGACCGGAGAGAGAGGTGGTGAGCTGGCAGAGTCGTTACCAAGTGGGACAAAATGGTTTGCAGCATTTTGGCTGTCTTTACCTTTCATCTTTCCGGGGTCAATAACATTAGTACCAGTTGCATACTGGGGTTGATGTGACTGACTTATCCCCTCCCCTGATGATGATGATGATGATATGAATGTGTCAGGTGTTCACAAATCTGTAAATAATGTAGAGCTGAGTCAACCTGTTATTAAATACTTATAACTCCAGCTAAATGCATTTTGAGTGCTATTTTCATCTGTCCAGGCACTCTTGTGGGGGGGGGGGGAGTGTATATTATCATCATCATCATTTAACATCTGTTGTCCATGCTAGCATGCTAGAAGGCTGCACCAGACTCCAGTTTGATTTGGAATGGTTTTCTATGGCTGGATGCCCTTCTTAATGCCAACCACTTTAAGAGTGTAGTGGGTTCTTTAATGTGTCACCGGCATGAATGCCATTTGTGTGACAGTGGTATCTGCCACGAATGCAATTTTGCTCAGCTTGACGGGTCTTCTTCTCAAGCACGACATAATGCCAAAGGTCTTGGTCATTGCTACTGTGTGGCCCAACACTCAAAAGGAACTCAGTACCATGCCTCCATGAGGCATGCTTGAAAGGAATTCAGCCACCTCACCTCCATGAGTCCCAACGCTCAAAAGGAACTCAGCCACTTTGCCTCTGTGAGGCCCAATATTCAAAGGTTGATTTTTTACGTGCCACCAACACAGGTGCACTTGGTTTGACAGGTCCTCTTAAGCAGAGTAAACTGCCAGAGGTGTTGGTCATTAGACATTGCCTCTGTGATGTTCAAAGGTCGATGGTCATGCTTCACCACCTTGGCCCATGTACTCCTGGGTTTACCTCCTCTATCACAGGTTCATGTTTTACCTTAATTTATTTCTAAAGTCAGAGTTGTCTCACATTTGGCCTTCTGACCCAACCCCATTTTAATTTATGTTTAACACACCTGTATGTATATACATTAAAAATCTTTACATTATCTTTTATCTTTTACTTGTTTCAGTCATTAGACTGTGGCTATGCTGGGGTAGGAGACAGGTATCAACATTCCCATGTAGCAGGCTTGAAAATTGTAAAGAGATCCTTTGTTACACGAAACCATTGGTAGCCTTATTAACCCACAAATAAAGAATATTTATCCACAAATTCAGTGTTAAGTGCTCATTCTCACTACTTGATATTTGCACACACATACACACCTCTACATTACCACAGTACATACAATTGGGAAACAGCCACATTTCTCTGTACACGAAAACACTATATTATGAATGATAGGGTAGGGAGGACTTTTCTGTTGTCTTCAGTAGAAATTTATTAGTCATAAGTTCAATTATTCCTCAATACAGTAACCAATTCCTTGTCCTGTGATGTTACTCAAGTCATTACTGTTTAACCCTTTCGATATCAAACCGGCTGAAACTGGCTCTGGCTCTGTAGTACAAATGCCTTGTTTTCATATGTTTTGAATTAAAATCTTCCACCAAACCTTAGTCACAATTTATGTTCCTAACACTAGCTTTATGATAACAAAGTTATTTTACTAAATTCTTTGTTATATTTAAAATTAATTGAAAGAAACACAGAACATCTCTACAGAAATCTGGTAATGAAAGTTGCTGAGTGTAGAGGTGAAGAATTGAGATTAAGAAAGATTTTGAGAAAAAAAGAGAGAAAGGTGACATTGCAGACGCAGCACATTTGGTTGAGTGGCACAATGACATAACAGGATGTCTTTTCGTTTATCTCTTGTTTCATGCTGGGGTCCTGCCTTGAAGAATGGTA
>NC_068981.1:197991287-197991549 GCF_001194135.2 Octopus bimaculoides | reverse complement strand
AATAACGCATATATATGGTTTTATACAAATACATACACAATTATACATGCTTACCTATACGTAGATTTGTACACATATACACACATATATATATATATATATATATACACTTACAAACATACATACACCCCACCACACAGGTATACATGTATACATACATACACACATCCACACACCTATATACCCATATACACACACACACACACACACCTATATACCCATATACACACACACACACACACACACATATATATATATATAT
>NC_068981.1:197988876-197991187 GCF_001194135.2 Octopus bimaculoides | reverse complement strand
ATATATATATATATATATATATATACATACATATACACATACACACACAAGTATTGTCTTTTACCAAATTATGAAAAATGAAAGTCGGTTTGTAGAGTTAGGACCCAGGTTTGAGCATTTGAAAATCTCTCCTGCATCCAAAACCAAATTCTAGGTCAATATTGCTGTGACTTGTTGAGGGAAGCCATAGGAAATAGGTTAAAGTATAATTGTTAATAAGTTGCAATACAATCCAGTGGTTCAGTGTGAGACAGTAGTGTTGTTAGTAAGTAAATAAGAGAAGAAATGACTAAATAGGGGGGAGGGGCACCAATGGATAAAGAAAAGTCGTAAAACTGGTTTTGTATCAGTGTTGTTGTTGTTGTTGTTTGATAGTTGACCAACTGAACTACTTATTCAAGCATGACTCAAGATAAAATGAAGTTTTATGCAAATATTAGATAGAAGTGAGTTTATATAAAGACAGCCTGGCTTTGATTTAGCGTAGAGAAGGGGGTCTCTGTAAGGAATTAGTCTATGATGTGAAGATAAAGTAGTTAACTAAATTCCCAGCCAACAAGAAACTGTCTGGAGAGTTGGAAATCTATTTTGGGGTTACTTTCACATTTTTTGATGTTATATTTTTATTTAATAAGTTAACAAAATCTACAAACCATAAATATATTAATGCTTACATAAATACTTCGGTGTAACAAGAATAGAATCAGAGATATATTTATTTTGAAGCAAGTCAGAAGAATTAGTAGCAGAATTTCAAATTCCTCCTTTGCAACTGCTACAACTCTCACATTCTTGTTACTTAGACATACTTTTAACAATTATCCTCAATAGATATTCCAATGAAACATCAACAACACCAGTGCTGGGTGACCTAAAATGGCCACGGACACAGAGTAACCTACACAATTTCCATCTGACTAAATTATTAATAACCCACACTCTACTACTGATGCCATTTAGAATATATTCCAAGAAATCTTGTAATTACTCAGACAGTTATTTCTTGTTTACCCCTAATTTGAGAGACTCTAGAACGTTCTCTTCAAATTCTTCTCCTCTAATGGCAGTAAGTTTATTTTTATCAACAAATAAAGCTAATTTGGAGGTTGAAATTCACGTACTTAAGACACACTGCAGATGAAACGAGGAGCAAAAAATAAATAGAAACAAGAACACTCTGAGAGCGCAAACCTCCGCCAAGGCAACACCAACATCTTCTCAATGATCAGCCGGAGATGATTTTTAAAATGAGAATATCTGAAAGAAACTCGACTGCTCTCACAAACGAGAATACTAAAAATGAACCCGACCACTCACAAAAACTGAGTAGAAAAACTGGAAAAATAATCCAGAATCCTTGTCCGGTGCTGGATTGATCCCAAAATCTAATCAGTTCCTGCCAGTCACGAGGTCAAACATTACTAAAATTTTCATCTGAATTCATTCAATGGTTCTTGAGTTATCTTGTCCACGGACAAACAAACAAACACAACTGAAAACAATACCTCCACCTTAGCAAAGGCAGAGGTAATAAGGAAAAACACCAACTATTATTAAAGAAAAAGTTACTATGCATATCATCATCATTTTTCATGCTGGCATGGGTCAGACAAAATTCAATCAGGACAATTTCTACAGCTGGATGTCCTTGTAGTCAACCCCCCCCCCCCAATTAACAAGCAAAGTAATATTTTCACATGGCCAGACATCCTCTTACAATATCCTCCACTCTGCTCACCAATCTCTCTGTCTATTTGTGTGCCAGTTATACTGTCAGAACCATTTCATTTCCTACATAAAAACTTCAAACCCTAAAGGACTACTTTCCTTACATATTCTCTCTCTCTCTCTCTCCCCACCTCTACCCTTCAGCCAACAAAACTCAAAGATTATCTCCATCCCCTAAACCTTGCCCAGCATCGGCCGGCACCACCATTAACTCCACATTGCAATCTAACAAATATTAAACATATTATCAGCTCTCGTGGAAATAATTTTCTTTTCATTGCACAAAACATGAAAGACTTCTAAAAGTTCCAATTTCCTCTGAAGATTTCAACCAAAATATATAAAATACAGCAAATAAAACTAATGAAACTAACTCGTTTATCTGCGAGAGACATTTCTAAAGAGGCCCTATGGACCGTTAAAGTAGTGATCAAATAACCACACTCATACACCCACCCTTTACATTGGGGGGGGGGGTATGTTATATGTATGCATATGCACAGACACACACACACATATATAAATATGCAGGCATTTATATATATATATATATGCATATACATATATATATATATATATATAT
>NC_068981.1:197986235-197987870 GCF_001194135.2 Octopus bimaculoides | reverse complement strand
GAGATTGTTGAGATGCTTGAATGGAGACGCGTAGATTTGTGCTGCACCCAGGAAGTAAGGTGGAGAGGAGGTTCCGCTAGGTCCCTCACAGGCAAGGAACACAGGTACAAGATTTCCTGGGCAGAGAACACTGACGGGGTCAGGGGCGTGGGTATACTTCTTGCAGAGAAATGGGTGGATAAGGTAATCGAGGTAGTCAGAGCATGCGACAGAATACTTAAGATTAGATTAGTGCTTCATCATGGGTTAGCAACCATTATCTTGGCCTATGCTCTTCAACCGGGGCTACCCAATGGACAGAAAGACCAATTTTATGACACCCTCTTGCAGACTACCTCGTTGACGAATGACAGGGACCTTCTCTTTGTGGCTGGTGACTTCAATGGACATGTTGGACAACATGCAGGGGGCTTCCATGGTGTACATGGAGGCTATGGTTTTGGTTCCCAAAATGAGGAGGGAACCAGGCTGCTGGAGTTCTGCCATGCAAATGATCTTATGGTTTGCAATACCAACTTCAGGAAACCTGCCAGTCACCTAGTCACCTACTGTTCTGGCAGACACACTAGTCAAATTGACTACATCCTTGCCAGAAAAAGGGAAAGATGGCTGCATATAAATGCCAAAACCTTCCCAAGCAAAGAATGTACCTCTCAACATAGACTAGTAGTTAACGACTTCAGGATGAGGGCTAAATGGATACCCAGAAGACGATCAGCATGGAGGAGAAGGGTCCGGAAGCTCAAAGATCCTGCAAATGGACAGAGATTTAGAGACCTATTACACGAAGCCTTTGATGAAATAGAAAGGGATATAGCATCACATGATGTGGAAGACAACTAGAAGTTTCTATGGGAGAGCCTGCTGAGGGCCACTGACCAGATCTGTGGATGGTGCAAAGTCCCCTCTCGACCAAAGATAATGTGGTGGTGGAACAATGTGGTTGACAGGGCTATTAGAGAAAATAAACAGGCTTGGAAGGACTGGAAGAACGGTGGTAGCAGGGAATTGTATCAGACTGCCAGAAGGGAAGCTAGGAGACAGGTTTATCTAGCCAGAGGGGAAGCAGATAAGAAAAGATTTGCCAATGTTCTGCGCAGTGAGGACCAAAGACTTGAGGTGTTTCATGCTGTAAGACAGTGTGTGAGAGAGAATCGTGATGTCGTAGGAGAGAACTGTATCTGCATGGATGGTGGTTCACTTGCACTAAACATGGCTGCAAAGAACGAGGTTTGGAGACGCCACTATGAAAGGCTGCTTAATAAAGAGAATGAATGGGAGGAAGAGAGTCTGCCAAACGTCGACCCAACAGAGGAACCAGCTATCCGAGTTGATAGTACCATGGTAGATAAAGCAATTAAGAGTATGAAGACAGGGAAAGCCCCCGGCCCATCAGGAATCACTGCAGAGATGCTCAAAATATCTGGCAGTGTCGGCTATAGCCTAGTCTCCCATATAGTTAACCAGGTGATACACGAAGGAGTCATACCCAATGCCTGGTGTAGCAGCACCATAGTCAACTGCTATAAAGGTAAAAGTGACACATTAGATAGGAATAATTACAGAGGTATCAAGTTGTTGGATCAGGTAATGAAGGTCACGGAGAGGGTCATAGCCCAACTAATTAGGGAGTGA
>NC_068981.1:197984908-197985739 GCF_001194135.2 Octopus bimaculoides | reverse complement strand
CAATAACAGAGGAATTCAAGACAGGATGCCCCTGGGAGCTCCTCTATGTTGATGACCTTGCACTAATTGCTGAGTCACTATCAGAACTAGAAGAGAAGTTTCAGGTGTGGAAGCAAGGACTAGAATCGAAGGGCCTTAGAGTCAACCTAGCTAAAACCAAAGTCCTAATAAGTAGGAAGGCAGAAAAACCACAAATCCCTTCAGGTAGATGGCCCTGCTCAGTATGTAGAAAAGGCATAGGTGCGTGTGTGTGGATATGTGCTTGTTGCTACGTATGCGTATGATGTGGTATGTGAAAGATGTGTCAGTGTATGTGCTGGTGTAAATATGTGTATGGGGCAGTATGGCTTTATATGTGGTGCGTGTGTATGTATGAATGTATGTATGTATTATGTATGCATGTATGTATGTATATATGGTGGAGGTGCAATGGCCCAGTGGTTATGTTATGGCAGCGGACTCTCGGTCGTAGGATCGCGGTTTTGATTCCCAGACCAGGTGTTGTGAGTGTTTATTGAACGAAAACACCTAAAGCTCCACGAGGCTCCGGCAGGGGAGTATGAAGACAGGGAAAGCCCCCGGCCCATCAGGAATCACTGCAGAGATGCTCAAAATATCTGGCAGTGTCGGCTATAGCCTAGTCTCCCATATAGTTAACCAGGTGATACACGAAGGAGTCATACCCAATGCCTGGTGTAGCAGCACCATAGTCAACTGCTATAAAGGTAAAGGTGACACATTAGATAGGAATAATTACAGAGGTATCAAGTTGTTTCTGTTGTACCTGTATTTCAAACGGTCAACCTTGTTACACTCTGTGTCACGCTGAAT
>NC_068981.1:197983708-197984873 GCF_001194135.2 Octopus bimaculoides | reverse complement strand
ACCCTGCTGTACTCTTTCACCACAACTTTCTCTCACTCTTTCTTCCTGTTTCTGTTGTACCTATATTTCAAACGGTCAACCTTGTTACACTCTGTGTCACGCTGAATATCCCCGAGAACTACGTTAAGGGTACACATGTCTGTGGAGTGCTCAGCCACTTGCACGTTAATTTCACGAGCAGGCTATTTCGTTGATCGGATCAACTGGAACCCTGCCCTCGTAACCGATGGAGTGCCAACCAACCATGTATGTATGCACTTACGTATGTAGGTATATACTTACATAAGTATGTAGGTATGTACATACCTATAGACATGCCTACAGTCATACATTTGTATCTCTGTGGTGTGCAAGTGCATATTCATGTTTTACTTATCCAATATAAAGCATTATGTGACCACAAAACTACAGAAGGAAAACAAACAACATCAAGCAAGGAGATTGAAAATATCATCACTTCACCATCCAAAAGTAGTTGCACAACTGCTGCTGCTGCTGTTGTCATGGTTGCTACATTTGCAGTCAACAAATAGATTCAACAGAGCACAGACAGGAATGACAGGGAAGAAAACATTTTTCTTTTACTTGTTTCAGTCATTAGAATGCAGCCCGGCTGGAGCACTGCCCTGAACAATTTTAGTCAAATGGCGGTAGATACTGGTGTCAGGTAAATGCCCATACCCCACCACCACCACCACCATGCCGGTGGCACGTAAAAAGCACTATCTGAATGTAATTGATGCCAGGTCTGTCCGACTGGCTCCTGTGCCGATGGCACGTAAAAGCAGCCACTTCACTCCCGGAGTGGTTGGCATTAGGAAGGGCATCCAGCCGTAAAAACACTGCCAGATCAGACTGGAGCCTGGTGCAGCCACTGGCCTTCCAGACCTCAATCAAACCGTCCAACCCATGCCAGCATGGAAAACAGACGTTAAACAATGATAAGGATACGACAGGCTTCTTTCAGTTTCTTTCTACCAAATCCACTCAGAAAGGTCTGATTAGCCTGAGGCTATAGTCCAAGGCACTTGCCTGAGGTGAGACTGAACCCAGAACCATGTACTTGGGAAAGCAATTTTCATACCACACAGCCATCGCCTGCCCCTGTTGAGAAATAGTTTCATAAAAATAAAATAAGAGACGTGTTGGCAGCAAAGTGCTGGTG
>NC_068981.1:197980251-197983698 GCF_001194135.2 Octopus bimaculoides | reverse complement strand
TGTGTAATGGAGTGTTAGGTGTCAATAGGTTATCAAGTTTGTTTTGCAATGATGAGGTGCCGGGTTCAATCCGTGCATGGCATCTGTGGCAAATGTCTCAGAGCTTATTCGATAGAATTCAGTAGACAGAAAGAGACTGGGAGGTCAACAAGTGCATTGTACTGTAATGCATACCATGTTACACTAACACCACTTGAGAATTGCATTAAGAGGACATGAGTGTCTACAGAATACTCAGCCAGCCGCATTTTAATTCAAGGGCAGGTAACTCACTCAATTGAACAACTTAATCCTCATCGATGCATGACAGGAATTCCATTGACTTTAAAAGCTGTTGTAAAGAAAAGAGACCATCCATTACTTTTACTGATGCCAGTAAAGGGCTGTGATCATGCTGGAGCAAAAGTACAGCCACAACCATAAGGTTTAGATGCTGCATTATTGATGATGACAATGATGATGATGTCTGTTTTCAAGGCTTCAACCATTAACCGCAACATAAAGCAGAGTCATTATTTCCAACATCCTTACAGAAATGAGAAATTAATGTTACTTCGTTAATATGGCCAAATTAATGCCACTTCATTAACCCCCATCATTTTAACATCCACTTTTCCACGCTTGCATAGGTCAGATGGAACCCACTGAGGCATACCTTCTACAGTAGGATGCTCTCCCTGTTGCCAACCTTCAAACTATCTTTAGGTAAGGTAATATTATATTCCCTCCCCACCCCCCAGGGCCAGACAGGTTGTGTCATGGAAAACTGGAAACAAAGGACAATGCTCTCACATGACACTGACTATCACTAAATGTCAAAACAAGGAAACAGTAACACACACACACACATCACACTACTCCACTCCATATACATGTGTGTGTGTGTGTGTGTATATGTACACACACACACATCATCATCATCATCGTTAACGTCTGCTTCGGTTGGACAGTTTGACTGAGGACTAGTGAACCAGATGGCTACACCAGGCTCAATCTGATCTGGCAAAGTTTCTACAGCTGGACGCCCTTCCTAATGCCAACCACTCCAAGAGTGTAGTGGGTGCTTTTTTGTGCCAGTCAGGCAGCACTGGCATCGACCAGGCTTGAATGGTGCTTTTTACATGTCAGCGGCACAGGAGTCAGTCAAGCGACACTGGCAACGACCACGAACACAGCAAGAAGTATATAACTAGCCATAGCAAGGAATGAACTCATAATCCAGCGCCTTAACTTTACACTCAATCACTATATGTCACTAATAAGCTGTCTTTCATAACGAATGCTGGTAGCGTGCATTGGCCACCTGAGAAGACAGTGAAGATAGTCAAGGGAGCAGCACTATTCTCCATACTCCACTGAGGTTGACACCAGATCTCTTCTCTCTGGCCACACACAACAGTTTAAAGTGATTACCAATAAACTTCATACATTCCTGTTCTCCCGCTTCGTTTATTGATCACTGCTGTTCATTGATCATCTCAATCACCTCCATCGCCTTCTCTCTCACTAGCAGCTTTAATATGCAACATCAAAGAGCTGCAGATTTGTAAAATTATTTCGGTTTGGGATTTGGCTTGCAAGATTCTTTATGTGAATTCGTGTGTTGAAGCATATTCTGTTGTGTCTGGGGAGAGTCGTTCTCTTTTAGTACCTTATTATTTAACACACTCACTGGTAAAATTTCCACTTATTTCTTATTTTTATTTTTCTAAAATGTTTGTTGCGTCTTGCAACCTTTTCAATAGTTTTGATTTATGCTTAAGAAATTAAAAAATTTAAGTAATCAGAAAATTTCATTTGGTGAGAGTAAGTTGCATATTTAGAGTTTTGAATATCTTTTTATATCAGAAACCTAAATAGATTCCATGTGGATATTTCTTGTCAGTTAATATACAACTGTAAGAATGACAGCCATTATACACTGTTGTGGTGAGAGTTACTGACACCCCTGTGGGATTGGAAGAATGGACTAGCCAAACTCTTATTAAAAGTAACATTGGTTGAGACGAGAGAAGTCGTAAGAGTCGTTGAGAGTGTTTGAGAGTTTGTATTTATTGGAGTAATTTGAAGTATGTTGTATGAAGACAGTTGTGTCTACCCCCCCCACACACACACACACACTTCATGAAATCTGTATATCCAACATATAAAAGGATATAAAATACAGCTGGACAAATGTACCAAAGTCAATGACACTAGTTTTTAGTGACAGCTGAACAATTGACTACTGTCAATGACACCAGTAATTATGATGACCGCATAAAGTGACAAGAAATAGATGCAACAGGTAATCAAACAAGCTAACGAGAGAACATTTTTGCAGTTGCCCCTGCTACTACCACTCTGCTAAGAATAGCAGCCAAATCTTTCTTAAATAATAACTTACCAATTGAAAAAAAAACAAGAAGACATAAGACAATGTGGTTCTGAGTTCACTGAGAAAACAATGGGACAGTTAAAAGTGGGAATGAAAGCCACCAATTCCTAACTGTAGTCAGCTGAATTGAAAGATTATGTCCTTGGAAAATATATGAAATACAGTCAACTGTATATCATCTGTTGTTGTTCAAAATAATCCATAAATGATATTGTTAATTTCATTTGTACAAGAATTAAGATGGGAACAATCCCAGAGAAATCTGCAGAGGACTGAGTCATTCTACAGTTGGTTGAGCCTTTTTGAAAAAGCAAAACCAAAGCTTTATTCATGGTACAACTTGTTTATCTGGTACGACAATACTTATGGTTTTATTTCAGCAAGGAATAATTAAGATAAGCAAGAATAATTAGAAAGAATGGAGTGGTGGAGAGGTGATTAACATCCTGGGTGGCACCATTCTGCCTAATAATTGCAGCTCTATAACTTCCGCTTTAGTCAAGAGCTTTCCCCTCTATTCTCTACTCACACCAACACTTTTTAAAAATAATCTTTAGTGGTTTGTGTGTATGTGTGTGTGTGTGTGAGTGTGCGTGTGTACACACAACAGGCTACTTTCAATTTCTAATCTACCACATTTGCTTCCAAGGCTCTGATTGACCTGGGGCTATTGTAGAAAACACATGTCCAAGTTGCTGTGCAGTCAGATTGAACTTCAAACCTTGTGGTTAGGAAGCAAACTTCATAGCAAAGCAGTTGATGGATGAAGAATTGCCAAATAAAGTAGAAAATAAACAGGATAGAAAGGGTGAAACTATGGCCATGATAAGATGCTGTGGAATTGATTAAAAAAGTGAAGGTTGTTGTTGAAAGAATGTTTTTGGTAAAGAGGTGAATGGCACAGTTGGAGTGGAAACAAGTGGGTCTCCGCCAACTTGCTTATTGTGTGTCACAATGGGGAAAAAAAAAAGCAAACATGAACAGATTCTAATTCTTGAGAAACAAACTTGTAAAATATAAAAGTGATATATCTAATTTTGTTTGTTTACTTAAGGCGGATGTGTGTGTGT
>NC_068981.1:197978526-197980177 GCF_001194135.2 Octopus bimaculoides | reverse complement strand
GGGGGGGGGGGGTGCTACAAAACTTGAATCTATTTTTACACAGAGTACATACTTAAGCTAAAAAAAAAACAAACAAATGTGAGTATTAATTGCACTTTTCTATGAATGTTAACTAACAGAGATTGTTGTACTAGTTTCATAAAACGGCCTTGCTACCAATACAGCATCATCAATAGTTTCACATCCACTTTACCTTGCACAGATGGGTTGAATGGAATTTGTGGAGCCAAATTTTCTACAACTAGATACCCTTCCTGTCACCACCCCTCCCCTGCTTCCAAGGAAGGCAAGATTTCCACCTGTGGCCAGACATGTTTTCATGGAAGACTGGAAACAAACGACACCACTTGTATAATGCTGACACATGCTTACAACTATCACAGGACATCAAAGAAAGAAGACACTAATACACACACACACACACACATACATACAGTTTCCATTAACCAAATCCACACACAAATCTTTGGTTGGACTTGGGCTATAGCAGAAGGCACTTGACCAAGGTGAAACTGAACATGTAACCATATGATTGGGAAAACAAAGTTCTTAACCACACACCTACACTGGCACCATATATGTGAAAGAGAGAAAGCAAGGGTGTTGCATTTAAAGAAATTTCAGAATCTTTGCAAAACCAAAAGAAACTTTTGCAGCACCAATCAGGTATCCATTGAGAGACCTGAACGTTTGTAGAATATTATGATTAATTTTAGAGACAAAACAAATAAAAAACCCTGCAAGAATATATTTTGCAGTGGATGACTAAACGTAAGGATTTCAACTATTCGTGACTGTTTACCAATGAAAGGGGCCATTTATGTTAACCCTTTCAATACTGTATTTATTTTGAGATGTTCTGTGTTTCTTTCAATTAATTTTAAACATAACAAAGAACTTAGTAAAATAACTTCGTTATCATTAAACTAGTGTTAAGAACATAAATCATGATTAAGGTTTGGTGGAAGATTTTAATTCAAAACTTATGAAAACAAGACATTTGTACTACAGAGCCAGAACCAGTTTCAGCCAGGTTGGTAATGAAAGGGTTAAAGAGAAACAAAGAAATAAGCACCGCCTTTAGTCGAACAAATCGACTCCAGGACTTATTTTTTGTAAGCCTAGTATTTATTCTATCAGTCTCTTTTGCCGAACCGCTAAGTTACTGGGATGTAAACATGCCAACATCGGTCGTCAAGTGATGGTGGGAGGACAAATACAGACACACAAATACGTACATACATATATGTAATCTCCCGATGTTGGATTGAGGCCTTCTATCACTGGCTCGTTTTGTGTAGATGCTATCAGTTTACAGTTTATAGCTGTTATCTCAATATGTATTTCTAATTGGTATGTCTTTACTAACTCTGAAGAGATTCATCTTATAATGATCTTAATTTTATAAATTAATTATCAAAAGATTTCTGAATTGAAACAACTGTCAGAAATGTTGTCATATTTTATAATAAATAAATAATTTTATTGATTACCTCTCCATTTTCTTCTTCTTATCATCTATCTGAATGTTTTGTTGTCCCTTTCTTGTATCACCTAACTGTCTGGATGTTTTGCGTTCTTGTCCCATTTTGTATTATCATCATCATCATCATCATCGTTTAACGTCCGCTTTCCATGCTAGCATGGGTTG
>NC_068981.1:197976129-197978516 GCF_001194135.2 Octopus bimaculoides | reverse complement strand
ATATATATATATATATATATATATATATATATATATATACATACACGACAGGCTTCTTTCAGTTTCTGTCTACCAAATCCACTCACAAGGCTTTGGTTGGCCTGAGGTTATAGTAGAAAATACTTGCCTAAGGTACCACACAGTGGGACTGAACCCGGAACCATGTGGTTAGGAAGTAAGCTTCTTACCACACAGCCACTCCTGTGCCTAGAGGAATATTGCAGTTGAGATTAGAGACGACAACTCATTAAGTCAATAGTACTGAAGATCCTAGTATAAACACCTGAATGACTCAACGCTAGTAGTATATACAGTAATATAATACCTACCGATACATTACTGACATTAAGTCATCCAGGTGTTATACTAGGATATACTACAGACATTCAGCCATCCAGGTATGTCACTATACTAACACATCAGGTGATATCACCGACCCAATTATTTACTTAAATCACGAATTTAACAAAAAAAAAAAAAAAAGCAGCTGATTTTAATGTAACTTCGCAGTCCCAATCAGAGCAGCAGTGGTATGTTCTCCATTCATACTAAAAGTGTTTGGCCACTGACATTATACTTGAAGCACCACACCTGTTCTATAGACATCTCGATTCAGAAATGAAACTCACCCAACCAAAACGTTACCACAGATAAACAAGGAATCCATTATCGTTTCTATTGTAGTTTATGTGATTGCGTAACAGCTTCTTGGTGATTGGGGGGGGGAACTATGAGGAATGGACAAGCATCCTATCTATGTAGTTTTCCACTTCATTAAGAAAAAAAAAGACAGCCCCCCACCCCACCCCATGCAAAGATTTATGCAATTAAGAACACTCTAGTGTTGGAATAATTAATCACTTTCTTCCTTGTTTCTGATATTTCAATCTCCAGAGAGAGAGAGGAGGGGAGAGGGAGAGAGAAAGAGGGAGACAGAGAGAAAGAGGAAGACAGAGAGAGGGAGAGATGAAGAGAGAGAAAGATGACATGAGGGAGCATTGCTGTGTGACCAAGTTGGTAGATTGCTGCTGTACTTGATATGCTAGAAATATCAGTGAAACACCCCCTCAATTCACACTGATTTGGACACACAAATGATAGAACAATGCACAATATTTGTACTGTTTGAAGCAGTCCTTGAGGTTAGCCTTGGCTTTAGTCTGTCCCCAGACCCAGCATTTGTAGCGGACCTTGGCATTACAGACAACTTCTACTGATAGAGGACTTCCTTTCTCTAAACTTTTAGTCGCAGGCATGGCTGTGTGGTAAGAAGCTTGCTTCCTGACCACATGGTTTCAGGTTCAGTCTCACTGTGTGGCACCTTGGGCAAGTGTCTTCTACTATAGTCTCGAGTTGACCACAGCCTTGTGAGTGGATTTGGTAGATGGAAACTGAAAGAAGCCTGTTGTGAGTGTGTATTTGTGTATCTGTGTTTATGCCCCCCACCACCACCACCACCATTGCTTGACAACCAATGTTGGTGTGCTTATGTCCCTGTAATTTAGCGGTTCAGCAAAAGAGACCGATAGAATAAGTACTAGGCTTCCAAAGAATAAGTCCTGGGGATTGATTTGTTTGACTAAAGGTGGTGCTCCAGCATGGCCACAGTCAAATGACTGAAACAAGTAAAAGAATAAACACACACACACAATTACAGACAACATGCACTGCACATACATGAACACACCATAAACACAGACATACATGAACACACAGATAGCAAGACACCCACCACACACACCATAGTTACCCAGCCCTCACATACACAAGAATTACTAGAAAGATGTAGAGTCAATATTTTCATATTTCACTACCACCACCACTGCTGAAGTACCCCACTCCCTACAAACACATTCCAGTATGAATAACCAAGTCCACCTAGCTGTAAATAGGTACCATCATCAGATGGTACGTTTTCATTGTTTGATAGTTTATAAGGAGGAGGTTTAAAGCTTTCCACAGGGAAAAAAAAAAAAAAAACCTGCCAATGCAATGGGAAAATATGGCAGTTCATTCTTTCCAGAATCAACACGTAAAGAGAAATCGGTATTTTATGTAATAGTAATAATAATAATAATAATAATTAATTCGTTTTATTGGCCACAAGGGCTAATAATAATAACGATGATGATGATGATGATGGAAATGATTTCAGATTTTTACCACAAGGGCAGCTTAGGGGAGGGGATTAAGTCAATTACATTGACCCCAAAAGGACGAAAGGCAAAGTCGACATTGGTGGAATTTGAACTCAGAATTTAGAAGACAGATGAAATAGCGCTAAGCATTTCGTGAGGTGTGTTAATGATTCTGCCAGATCACTGCCTTAATAATAATAATAATAATAATAATAATAACCCTTACTATTGTAAGCACGAGGCCTGATA
>NC_068981.1:197974062-197976119 GCF_001194135.2 Octopus bimaculoides | reverse complement strand
AGAGAACAAGAGGAAGAGGGATAGAGAGGGGGAGGAACAAACACATACATAAAGAGAGGGAGAGGAGGAGGTTAGTGTGTTAAGTAAATATAGCCATTACAGTTCTATACTTAAGAGATGAGGAATTATGTACATTATTTACATTTGATGGATATCTGTCCTCATTTTGTTTGTTGTTAACACAACATTTCAGCTGATTACACCCTCCAACCTTCATTAGGTTTCTTGGGGGAAATTTTGAACCTGGCTTCTCATTCCTAAGATATTTTTTGATGATGTTATTATTATTCAGGTCCCTGCCTGGAATCGAACTCGGGATCTTGGGGCTTAGTAGTCCGCACTCTTAACCACTACGCCATATGCCCATGGGCATATGGCGTAGTAGTTAAGAACACGGGCTACTAACCCCAAGATTCCAAGTTCGATTCCAAGCAGGGACAACAATAATAATAATAATGATATTATTATTATTATTATTATTATTATTATTGAAAAATACCTTTCCCCAAGACACCTGATGAAAGCTGGAGGGTATATCAGCCAAAATGTTGTGTTAACAACAAACAAGATGAGGGCAAATATCCATCAAATGTAAATGATGTAAATATAGCTACATGCTTCTGTAAACAGTTGCGATAGTTAACCTTAGTAATTCCACTCAGTAACTCTCTGAAGATAGCAGCAGAAGTGTTCGAGGCCAGTACCACAACAGTGTTAAAGCAATGAGAGATCAATGTCCCTGGATGGGAAGTTAGTCTTTTATAGAAGTAATGTTTCTAGATCTGGTACGACCATTCTTCATCTCCTGCCAGCAATTGTACAATACAGTATTCTTCTGCACAGGGACTCACCACAACACATCTGCCAGAAATAATGAACTTCTGATCTCTATGTATGTCGTTGGTGGTGGTGGCCACCATTGTGTCGTGAAGCTGAGGAGTTTGGAGAGGTTTGTTTGTTGTGGTGAGAAGTGGAATGTCTTGCTTTAGGTTTACTAATCCTACATTTTTAACAAGCTTAACCCTTTCGTTCCCGGATTTCTGTTGAGATGCTCTGTGTTTCCTTCAGTTCCTTTAAATACAACAAAGAATTTAGTAAAATAACTTGGTTGTCGTTTAGCTCTTGTTAGGAACATAAATTGTGACTTAAGTTTGGTGGAAGATTTTAAGGTTTGTTTGTCATGGTGGGAAACAAAATGTCTTGCTTTAGGGTTACTAATCTTACATTTTTAACAAGTTTAATTAAGATTATGTATCTGTTTGCTGAGCTGACCAGAATCATTTCCATGCTGGACAAAATGCTTACCACCATTTCTTCCAACTTTATGTCCTGAGTTCAAATTCCGGTACTGGGGTTGATGTAATCGACTAAACCCCACCCCTCCCCCGAAATTTCTGGCCTTGTGCTAAAATTGGAAACCAATATTGTTTTGGCTTCGCAAGTAATATCTACATAAAAGATGGATTTGTCACAGAGAATCAGGATTCTGTGTGTGAGTGATGGACACCAACAATTGTAAATAGTTTTTGCTACTTCAATGTCCAGATTCATACTTGGGGTGGTTACACGGTACAGAAAGGGGGGAACAAGATCACAGAGCTAGTCCATACCTGTAGGTACAGACCCATTAAAATAATTAATTTTCTTTCTTTTGTTTTTTATTATATCTTGTAAGTTGGGACTCCACCCAAGCCCTCCCACCCTCTCCTCTAGAATGTGAGTATTTTTACAAGAAACCAGTTCTGCTCTGGCCTCTTCTCTCATACTTTAGCCCTTCATCTCCCAGCATAAAGCTACTTGAAGTTCATAGTCTTGTGAGCAAAAATGGTGAACTCACTAGGGCTGGTGCTACCATGGGAAAAAGCACCCAAGAGACACTGTAGAACAGTTGGTATTAGGAACAGCATCCAAGTATAGAAACCATGCAAAAACAGAAACTCAAACAGGCTGCAGTCCTGGGACCATTGGACCCTGTCAAACTGTTTAACCCATGTCAGCAGGGAACATGGATGTTAAATGATTGTGTTGTCTCAAAAAACTTTTTCCCCTTCTCACCA
>NC_068981.1:197971089-197973984 GCF_001194135.2 Octopus bimaculoides | reverse complement strand
CCCCTTCATTTACAAAATGTCTTGGAACCTTCTTTTCTATGATTTACCAGTTTTTGAAGGTTTCTACTTTTACTTTTTTCACACCTTTCATCAATGGTTTCAGAACAATTTTACAGATAGGTATATCAGTGTGTGTGTGTGTGTGTGTGTGTGTGTGCGTGCGTGCGTGAATAATACTGAATGGGGCAAGAACGCAAAACATCCAGACAGTTAGGTGATACAAGAAAGGGACAAAACATACAGATAGACGATACAAAGAAAACACGGACAGGTCATTTGGAGTTTTCATATATATATATATATATATATATATATATGAGTGGTTGGTGTAAGGAAGGGCATCCAGCCGTAAAAATCCCACCAAAACATTCATAGAGGTCTGGTGCAGGCTTCCGCCTGGCTGGCTCTTGTGAAACCATCCCACCCATGCCAGCATGGGAGGCGGATGTTAAACAATGGTGATGATGGTAATAATAATCCTTGGATGGAATTAATAAATGTCTTACTGCACCACTATGCACATTTCCACATTCAGACTATGATG
Source organism: Octopus bimaculoides (assembly GCF_001194135.2). NCBI lineage: Eukaryota > Metazoa > Mollusca > Cephalopoda > Octopoda > Octopodidae > Octopus > Octopus bimaculoides. Next base: position 197,973,440 of record NC_068981.1, on the reverse strand, counting down.
TGATTTAAGAAATGTGATTTGTGGAAATGCGCGCAGCGATGCATTAGAATATTTATAAATTCCATCCAAGGATTATTATTACTATGTTTATCCTACATTATACCGACACAGCTCGGTGCAACCCCAGAAAATTGGTACAGCCAGTTGTCATCATTAGGCTGTAGCTGGCATAATAGGACAGCAGCTTTTAAATGCATATTCAAACCATTTCCCATAAATGAAATTAAAGGATATATGTAAAACAACAAGTGAAGAAACTGATCAACTAACACATGTCACCTACTTACTTCCTTTTGTGAACCCCTAAAAATCTCCATGACAAAAAAGTTGGACTTTATACTATATACTGTCAAAACAAAAGAATAGATCCATTCAAACTAAAAAATGACTAAAACTACTACACACCTTAATATACACACTTGCTTACAAAGTTCTACATACATGAACAAATTCTAAGTGATAACATAATTTCATTTATAAACATTTCTACAAAACACCTCTCCATAACAACCCACTCTAAAATCTAATTACTACTCCACTCAAACCCAAAGAAGATTTTTACCCAACAGTGTCCAGTGATTGGCTGAAACTTTGATATTCTGGCTTTATATATATATATTCATTCCTTCAGTTCTCATTGTGCCTTGTGGCACTTGGGGTAACAGCAAGATCATCCCACCTTCTAACACCGAAAGCATCCTTGACAGCTTATTCCATTGTTAACCCTTCTGCTTTTAAGATCTTTTGTTATTGTTCTCCGCCATGTTTCCTTTGGTCAACCACGTCTTTTATTTTATGGAACCCATTGCCAAACAATCCTGACGATTGAGTTCGGTTTATAGCAACAAACTTGACCCAGCCATTTCCATCTCCTTGCTTCAATAGTTGCTCTTACTGGTTTCACATTAGCCATGGTGTGTAGTTCATTATTCGAAATCATATTCAGCCAGTAGACCTTCAAAATTTTTCGTAACCATTTATTTTGAAACACCTCCAATTTCTTTTCAATACTTTATATATATATATATATATATCCTGTTAAATGACAATATTCTACATGGTGTACAGGCAACAAGGTACAATGGCATATCTTTACCGTTATCCTATATATTAAATATTTGGCAACAAAAGTTACTTTAAAAAAAAACCCATTGAAATAGTGAAAAGAAATTATTGGAAGCCATATTGTTAAAAATGCTTTTAAGTGATTTATTTTTAAGCCATAATAAACATGATAAATGCTTGTTGATTCAATAATTAAAGGTGGAAGGTGGGGGTGGGGTGGGGGCTTTATTTCCTGGCCATTCTTTTGGCTTTTGAAATGTCATCAAAAGGTGGATCAGTTCAAGTAATTCTGGGATTTCTTTCAAATAAACCAGAATACAATAATAACTGCTTTCAACGATTTCCTATCAATAAATTCCAAATAGCATTTTAGCACCGTTGGCAAGATTAGATTGAAAAAAAAGTCAATCGATTCAGTTGAAATCAGTTGAAGTGTTTATAGTTCAATAGGGTTAGAGAGAGATTTCATTATTTCATCAATTAGTTTGAGTAAACATGAAGAATTACAGCAACAGAAGACTTTCAGAAATGTGAATATCTGTTTGTTGAGTTTTTACTGAATGCTTGGAATGGTGTGGGTGGGAGGTAAAGAGGTTTTTACTGATTCAAACATTTTGGTTGATCTGTGATAAACATCACATGACAATCTCTTTGATGCAGGCATCAATGCTATAGAATGACACGTTTAAATATGGCAGAGAGAGAGGGGGGAGGGAGATGGAGAGAGAGAGAGAGGGAGAGATAGTGAGAGAGAGAGAGAAGACACAGAGATTGAGATAGTGTGAGAGATAAGAGAAAGAATGAGTGAGATAGAAAGGTTAGAGAGAGAGAGAAGACAGAGAGAGAGAGAGAGAGAAAAGACAGAGAGAGAGAGAGAGAGAAGACAGAGAGAGAGAGAGAAGACAGAGAGAGAGAGAGAAGACAGAGAGAGTGAGATAGTGTGAGAGATAAGAGAAAGAATGAGTGAGATAGAAAGGTTAGAGAGAGAGAGATGAGAAAGAGAAGACAGAGAGAGAGATGAGAAAGAGAAGACAGAGAGAGAGATGAGAAAGAGAAGACAGAGAGATTGAGTGAGAAAGAGAAGACAGAGAGATTGAGTGAGATAGTGTGAGAGATAAGAGAAAGAGTGAGTGTGATAGAGGGAGGGGGCGAAGAGAGAGAGAATCCCAGATGAATACGATGAAACATTAGCTCCGACTGGTTTATTATATAATGGACAGGGTTTGGAAACTAGACTCTCAATAACTTGTATATATATATATATATATATATATATATATATATAT
>NC_068981.1:197958892-197971038 GCF_001194135.2 Octopus bimaculoides | reverse complement strand
ATCATTGCTATCTTTCATGAAATCTATCAGTAGTTGCTATATATGAAATACTGCTTTTGTCTAAGCCACAGTTAACAAATCATCATCATCATATATATATATATATATATATATATATATATATTATACATACACACACATTCGTACACCTAGCAACTCTCTCTCTCTCTCTCTCTCTCTCTCTCTCTCACACACACACACACACACACACACGTATACATAAGACAGCTGACTAGCCTAAAACCCTGTTGAAAATTACATTAATATAGTAAGAAGAACGAAGCCAGTGGTAGTGGTAGATGCATGAACAGAGAACTAGAGCAGCAGCAGCAGCAAGCCAAACACTTTTAGGTGTGGATGTTTACAACATGAGAAACAAAACAAACGAAACAGCTCGCCCTGTGATGGGCTCTCTGCCAATATGTTTTATTAGCAAGCGAAATTGTCAGCATATTAACGTTGTTGCTAGGAGTAGCAAGCAATGAACTACCTCAATGTAAAAAAAAAAAAAATATGGAATCATCATTATATAAGGCAGTGAGCTGGCAGAATTGTTAGCGTGCTGGGCGAAATGCTTAGCGGTATTTCGTCAGCCGCTACGTTCTGAGTTCAAATCCAGCCGAGGTCGACTTTGCCTTTCATCCATTCACAGTCGATGTAATCGACTTTTTGTTCTTGAGCAAGACACTCCATTTGCTATTGCATCAGTCTACTCACCTGCAAGTGGGTGACAACCCTACGATGGCTGGAAAGGTAACCCAGCAATGGATCGGCATCCCTTTTTTAAATGTCTTTAATTTCAGTCATTAAACTGTGGCCATGTAGGAGCATCACCATGAAGAATTTTTAGCCAAATGAATGGACTCCAGTAGCAATTTTTTTTAAGCCTGCACTTATTCTATCAGGCTCTTTTGCCAAACCGCTAAGTTATGGGGACAGAAACGCACCAACACCAGTTGTTGAGTGGCATGGTTTCTAAGGTTGGATGCCCTTCCTAACATGCCACCACTTTATAGTGTGTGCTGGGTGCTTTTATGTGGCACTGGCTCAGGATTCTTGTGGGTCATTCCTCTTCATCAGGGGATGTGGGGCCTTAATGCTTCTGCTGTCGGGTATGGATCTTTTTGAGTAGTATTTAGTACTTTAAATAATTACGTTTTTCTCAAATAAAATTGTAACAGGATTTCCTTAAAATAGCAACCCTTGACATTATGAAGCAGAGTTTTCAAGTGCCCCAGCATGGCCACAGATGAAACAAGTAAAAAGGAACCAATCCAAACTTTAGTAGCACAACACTTGTACTAAACAAAGAGTGTCTGTGTGTCTCTGTTCTCTTTTTTCTCAAAGTCTTACCTCAATTACACATTAAAGCAACTAAATTGTATGAGATTCAATTAATTTTCTCTACAATTAAAACTTCTGTTACTGTGTGTAATTACATCTTTAATGCTGGTAGATTAGACAGTTCCAACTGGAATCTCTCTGCCATCATTCATATTCTAATGTAACTTTTACATTCAAAGTCTTGTAATGATGTTAATAAAAGACTTAAAAGGCAGGTGAGTTTTCTAGTTTTATTAATATTTAACTATGACAGGGCAGCGAGCTGGCAGAATCGTTAGCACGCCGGGTGAAATGCTTAGCAGTATTATGTCTGCCGTTACATTCTGAGTTCAAATTCCACCGAGGTCGACTTTACCTTTCATCCTTTCGGGGTTGATTAAATAAGTACCAGTTATGCACTGGGGTCGATGTAATCGACTTAATCCCTTTGTCTGTCCTTGTTTGTCCCCTCTATGTTTAGCCCCCTGGGGACAATAAAGAAATTTAGTTACAATGACTTGCAAATTCCATCTTAAAACAATCCAACACATTCAAGCGTGAATATGCTAATCGCTGTTGCGTTTCGTCACAGGAGAACAGCTTCTCCTTTATGACACATTCCACTCATTGGCACAAGGGATTCTGGGACAGCCAATGTTTGAACATTGTTGAGTGTTGTCAACCAGAAGCAATTAGCAAACTTGTGTTTGAATCTGTTGGAATGTATTAAGAATTAATATGGTGCTCCAGCATGACCGCAACCGCATGGCTGAAACGAGTAAAAGAGAACAAGTCATCGTTTCGATTGACTCTTCATCATTCAGTTAATGGAGGTGAGAAAGTAAGGAGATAAAGCTTTGGCCCTCGTGCTGGTGGCACATAAAAGCACCCACTACACTCTCAGAGTGGTTAGCGTGAGGAAGGGCATCCAGCTGTAGAAACATTGACAGATCAGATTGAGCCTGGTGCAGCCTCTGGCTCACCTGTCCTCAGTTAAACCATCCAACCCATGCCAGCATGGAAAGCAGACGTTAAACGATGATGATGATGATGAATCCTATCTCACACTATTCTTCTGTAAATGGAAACTTCACACTGGACAAGTCTGAAAGTCTGTCTACAGAGTCTCCATGCAATCCTAACAACACAATCCAGGAAATATTTGGAGAACAAAATATTAGTTTTTTAATCAAACATGACAAAAATAGTGCCATAAATACAATTAACATTACTATTGATTATTTTTGCCAAAATTTTATTCACTTTTTTTAACAAAAGAGCAAAACTACAGGAAACTAACAGCTTATTCTAACTACAAGCGTTCTTTATTTTGGTTTTGTCTGAGATGAATGTAGAAATCTAAATTTGTTCCAATAAACTCAAACCCCATGGCTGCAGATTAATGAGAGAAAATAGTATTTTGGAAGACAATAGGTGCCGGCTGATAAATATAACCTTTCAATAAATTTAGTCTAAGATATGAAGAGAACTGTAAATGGTAAATGATACATAAAAAACACAAAGAATAACCTGACTGAACCATACATTCAACCATTAACCAATCTAATAATTTTGATACTAAAACGTAATTAAGTACTAATGAACTAAACTTCGTAAACTTCTGAAAGGGCTGCACAAAGTATATCTAATTTAACCAAATACTGTGGATTCACCCACACTGTAAAGTTGTGTGTGTGTGTGTGTGTGTGTGTGTTCATATTTTCTTGTCTGAACATTACATGTTAATTGTTAAATGTCACCGTTATTTAAGTGTTGTCATCAAAAGACACACACACACACACACACGTGCACTTGCATGTATGTTCAAAATGAAGAACCAACACAACATTGCTAAAAGACTTCCAAAAACAATGATATTCCAAAACCAAGAACTTTATGAACAGATTTTATTCAGTAGATAGGAGGAAAGATTCCATCCAGTAGAGTTCTACAATCTCTACACATTTCTTACATAACTTGGTCTGTGTCAGAAGATAACATCTATTCTTAACTCGTTGTTTTGCACATGTGCACACACACACACACACACACAGAGTAACCAACTTTGCTAGAGGTTAATATATGAAAATGTTCATTTTATTTTTATTCACAATTGAGACCCCCGGAAAAATAATTGAACTTTTTTCTGTAAAGATAAAGTAATTATTTTATATCATTATTTATTATTTTATATCATTGGTAAGATATTTTTACTCTGAACTTATTGAAGCAGCAGATGCTGTTGCCGGCTGTTACAGCAGCCATATTAATTATTTAAAATACAGCTCAAGTCACACCTTTAGTTGTTTGGAGTAACACAGAGACTGCAGAGGAGGAAACAGGTGAGAAAGAGAGAAAATGATAGGTGGGGAATTCAATAGATCTGCAATTCTCTACTTTATTTTAGCTACCAAAGCTATGGCCATGCTGGAGCAAATCAGTTTGTGTGTTGGCAACTTCTGCAAAGACAAACAAGACTTTTCTTCATAAGTTGGTAAGATGAGCTTTGAGTGAAATACTTTTGGAACATTTTACGAAAAGAAGAATATCATATCACAAGTGGTGTTTATCGGTTCTGAGGTGTGAAGACATGATGTTGATAAAATTACAATGCCATTTCACAGGGATTGAGTTGAATTAAGGCACCTGGCTTTTTGTGTGAAGAAAATTTGTAGAAAGAAAACATTTGAAAGAATCATTGAAATCCATAAAATTCACAATTAGAAAACAGAATGGATTTTATCTTAGTTCATAGCTTGTTTAGCTGCAAATTTTAAAATGGAGTTATTTTAGGTTTTAGTAAAAAAAACAACCCAGTATCTTCGTCATTGTTCAGCTTCCACTTTTCCACACTTGCATGGATCAGACAGAATTTGCCAAGGCAGATTTTCTATAGCTGGATGCCCTTTCTGTTGCTAACCCTTATTTGTTTCTAGGCAAGGAGGTATTTCCTTATTGAAGACTGGAAACAAACAACATCTCTTGGATGTCAGTAACATTTAGTTATGATCATCATGTGATATCAAGATGAAGGGCCTCTCGCTCAGGATGAAAGGTAGACTGTATGAGGCATGTGTGTGAACTGCCATGCTATACAGCAGTGAAACATGGGCCATGACTGCTGAGGACATGCATAGGCTTGAAAGAAATGAAGCTAGCATGATCTGATGGATGTGTAATGTCAGTGTGCATACACGACAGAGTGTAAGCGCCCTGAGAGAAGTGCTGGACATAAGAAGCATCAGATGTGGTGTGCAAGAGAGACGACTGCACTGGTATGGTCATGTGTTGCGTATGGATGAGGACAGCTGTGTGAGGAAGTGCCATTCCCTAACAGTGGACAGAACCTGTGGAAGCGGTAGACCCAGGAAGATATGGGATGAGATGGTGACACCTGACCATCAAACATTGGGCCTCACAGAGGCAATGACAGGAGACTGGGACCTTTGGAGATATGCTGTGCTTGAGAAGACCCGGCAGCTAAAGTGAGATCGCAGCCATGGCTGGTGCCAGTGTTGCATGCTCGGCCCATTTAAGAGTATCCCTTGATGCATCAGGTGATATGATGTGCTTGAGAAGACCTGTTGAGTTAAGTAAAACCAAAATCGCAGCTGTGGCCAGTGCCTCCTATCCGAATGTGGCCGATGCCAGTACCCCCGACTGGCTCCTGTGCTGGTGACACGTAAAAAGCACTATCCGAATGTGATTGATGCCAGTACCCCCTGACTGGCTCCCATGCCAGTGGCATGTAAACAGAACCTACTACACACTTGGAGTGGTTGGCGTTAGGAAGGGCATCCAGCTGTAGAAACCTTGCCAGATCAGATTGGAGCCTGGTGCAGCCTCCTGGCTTCCTAGACCCCCAGTCGAATCGTCCTATGACAGAAAATGGACGTTAAACGATGATGATGATGTTATGACAGACTTTTTTCAATTCCCATCTACCAAATGACAAGGCAGTGGTCAAGCTGGGCTATAGTAGAAGACTTGCCCAAGTGCCTAAAGTGGGACTGAACCCAGGACCAAGTGGTTGGCAAGCAAGCTTAAGACGAAAGATACAACAAATAAACAAAAATCTTTTCAAATTTCACAACATTAAATTGGATTAATAATTGGTATTAAGATCAATGTCAGAATGATAGATAACAGAGATCAAAGAATATGGATTAGAACTCAGAATACCATTATTCCGACAATAATGAGTTCTAATCCTGACTGGGTCGATATGAAATTCCAGACATCCATGGGACATTAACAATATATTAAAATGGATATATTTGGTGCTGGTCCCACATAAAAAGCACCCACTACACTATGTAAAGTGGTTGATGTTAGGAAGGGCATCCTGTGGTAGAAACCATGCCGAAACAGACAAATTGGAGCCTGGTGCAGTTCCCTCTCTAGCTTCCCAGCTCCTGTCAAACTCTAACCCATGCCAACATGGAAAACAGACATTAAATGATGATGATGGTGATGATATTTGGTAACACAGCTTCTACAGCTTCATGATATCATGTTGGGGTCAACCTTATTTTTCATCTTTCCAGGGCCAATAAGTGATGATTACTTTGTCAAAGAGTTGCACTGATTTGCTGACCTAAAATATCTCAAAGCAGAACACGTACACAGTTGAAGAGATTTAATGCCAATGTCTAATGGTGGTCTCCCGTGGACGTCAACACATGAAGCCGAGTTAGCTCAGTCAAGAAAGGAATTCCAAAAAGGTATTGATGTAACTACACTGAAGTGGAACATGTTCTCTCTTTCTCTCTCTCTTCCAGGACCTTGCTCTCTCTAGAGAGTATTAACACTTGAATAATTTGAATTTAACACCTCAGGAAACTAAAGCTAAAGTTAGTGTTCCCCTGAGTCGCTGTTGATAGCACCATCTGAACGAGGTCGATACCAGACCCCGCCCCTCAACTGGATCCTGTGCCGATAGCATGTAAAAAGCACCATTCGAATGTGGTTGGTAAAAGGCAAAGTTGACAGTGGAATTTGAACCCAGAATGTAAAGACAGACGAAATACCACTAAGCATTTCACCCGGCGTGCAAACATTTCTGCCAGCTCACCTAGTTTATTGCACAAGATTAGTGGAGAAATCGTTCGAGATAAAGAGATAAAGACAGAGTAGTCTCTTTGTGGTTGCTTGACATGAAAGAAATAGCAGTCAAGTCTCTTTCATGGAATCACATCCTACCAACTTAAAAATGAAGGACACAATGGGTAATGGAGTTCTCAGTCAAGAAACAGCTGTGTTGGTCAACGAATACAAGCACACTTGATTAAGATTGACCTGGGGTTAAACACCACCAATAATTGTACATGTGGCATTAATGCAACATGTGAAGGAAGGACGTGTTTGTATGTGTGTGTGTGTGTGTGTATGTAGTAACTCAATAAGTGATGAGTCTTGGCTCTAACAGTTTAAAAGGAGGAGTAACAGAAATTTTTTTTTATCACAAAAAATATGAAAAATTAATCTATTTCAGGAATTTACCAGCTGGGCTCCCAACCATTTGGAAGTCTTAAAGCAGATCTAGTTAAGTCTTCATGTATTTAAGACTGATATTAAAGAGATGTAAAGAGATAAGAGGAGGTGTGTAAGTGTCTTAAGCCAAGCTGTAATTGATATAAAATCATCTTGTTGAGGGTGTTAATAAATCCTCATTATCTCTTACTTTGCTAATGAAGTGTCTTCGTTAACATACCACTGGTATTATCAAGTTGTTGATTATCAGTCACCTCCACCCTTAACACTATTTACTGCCATCCCTTCCTTTGATACTCTTTTATAGTTGAGATAGAATTTACCAAACCAGAACGCTTCTCGCTATAAAACCTCTCTTATCTGATTACCTAAGGATAATTTTAGGAATTCAGCTTCATCTCTTTGTTTGCAAAAGAGAAACATTCCACATTGTTTGAAACACCACCCAAGTCAATGCTGGAAGAACAAACCATCATCAGGTCAGAAATGCCAAATAATTCAACAACACTTCTACCAGGTGATGCTGATGGTGGACGTATTAATGAGGTCTCACACACACACACACACACATGCAAAACACTAAACGAAATTCAAATCCAAACTAATAATGATTAAGGAGTGTGGTTTGAAAGCTGACTGACCCACAGGAGCATCTCCTTACTGCCTTCTTCAGGCCAATGGCAGGATTTCACAGCAAACAAAACAATTAATTATACAGCATCCTACCATAAACCCTAACCTACTTATAGAACCTGTTTGTAGTTAATGTGACTGAGTCATTCAATAGTTTAGCTGTGACTTTGAAGAGGAGACGCACGAGATCCATAGAGGCAACTAAACCTATGCAATTCCATTACAGCATTGAACTTTATTCTTAGATAGACTTTGACAGTGCTGTGTAGTCTTTGAGAGTTACTATGTCTTTTAGAGAACCATTTACACTGGCATTTTTAGCAAGGAATGACTGAGCAGAATGCATAGTATAGAATATATGAATTTATAGGAAATAATATGAATACATAACAGGATGAAATAAGAAAGCACCGGCGCCATGTAAGAAGCACCCAGTCCACTCTGTCGAGTGGTTGGCATTAGGAAGGGCATCCAGTGGCAGAAACTATGCAAGACAGACAAAGGAACCAGGTGCAGCTCTGAGCCTTGTCAATTCCTGTCAAACCATCCCAACCCATGCCAGCAGAAAAAAAAAATGTTAAATGATGATGGTGAGAGAATGGCCAGCTAACTGACCAAGGGTAAAATATCTTATCTCAAAGACTTGTCATCGGGAAATAGTTTTGTCTCCATCACCATCATCATCAACACCATTGTTTTAACATCCGCTTTCCCCATGCTAGTATGGGTAGGACAGAATTAGCTGAGGCAGATTTTCTCTAGCTGGATGCTCTTTTTATTGTTAACTCTTCCTTCTTTTCAAATAAGGTAATATTTTCCCCATGGCTGGACATCATCATCATCATCATCATCTAATGTCCATTGTCCATGCTGTCATGGGTCAGACAGTTTGACCAGGGCTGGCATGCTGGAAGGCTGCACCAGACTCCAGTCTGATTTGGTATGGTCTTCTATGGCTGGAAGCCCTTCCTAATGCCAACCACTCAGAGTGTAATGGGTGCTTTTATGTGCCACCAGCATAGGTGCCATTTGTGTGACACCAGTATCTGCCACAACTGATTTTGCTTAGCTTGATGGGTCTTCTTCTCAAGCACGACATAATGCCAAAGGTCTTGATCATAGCCTCTGTGAGACCCAACGCTTGAAAGCAACTCATCCACCTTGCCTCCGTGAGGCCTGTGTTCATGAAAGACAGGAGATAAATGACACTGCCTGTATGATTTTCTCACCTTAGAGAATATCAATATTACAGGTGAGAAAGTGAAAGAAATGCTCAAAAAGATATCAAATTAGAAAATTCTTGGAGTAGATGATATTGAATAGTTTGGGTTAAAAATCTCACATGCATGGCCATATGGTGAAGAAGATCACTTCCCACCCACATGGTTTTAGGTTCAATCTCACTGTGTAGCACCTTGGGCAAGTGTCTTAACTGAACATTATCTTGTAGCTTTGAGATTTCAATGGATCAATTATTTATGTTTAGAATGACATTGTAGAGCAAGTGTGAGAGGCTGTATCACACCAGTTTGAATATAAAACAATTAAAATATTTGGCCCTGACAATGGCTGCTTTAAATGATAAGGAGTTAAGGAAAGTCTCAGCATTATAAGTACCAAATTATCTTTACTTAAAACTCAGTAGAAAAAAAAACAACCCTTAATAACTGATTAGCAAAAGGTGAGAGAGTGAAGGTGTGGTAAATTTGTATGAATGACTGGTTTGGTATTGAACTCTTGTTACCTTTATTGCTATCCAGTTTGGTGACGCTAAGAGGATAGTCATCAATATTTGTGGTCAATAAACCTGGCTGCAATCAACACTTTTCTTTCAAAGTATGATGTAAGCTTGAAGAGAGAGAGAGAGAGAGAGAGAGAGAAAGAAAGAGAGCTGTAAGACTAGTCACGACTCGTACAGTATCAAGTCTACACCACACTGCTACTGAGTAAAGAAGAGAAAAACAGGTTTATTGTTATAGTTTCAAGGTTGCACTGAACAGGAAGAATTCAAAGGTATGAACACACCCACAAACACCCTCACACTCACCCTGATCAGCTGAAATCATATTTATGTGAGAATGAACTTGTTCCACTTTATTCTTCTCTTTCAAATGACATTGAAACATAACAGAATTAAAAGCCATGTTCTTTTCTTATGTTAATGTTATCAAACTTATGATGTGAAAGCATTCCTTCTCAAACCACAAACCTTAACAGCTGTGAGAAATGATTACATTGCAAATGGTATCTTTAAAGATGCAAGTCACCAATAGACTACAACTGAAGCTGATTGTAATAATTCTTCATCAACCAAACCATCAGATGTCTCTACTTCTATCCTTCCTTTGCACCTTTTTTTTCTTCCATTCGAACCCAAATTATTGGACTGGTCTTCCAAGGGCTCTCTTTCGATCACTTTGATACCACCCAACAACTGCACGAGCCTACCTGTTGTCTGTGAACATTGCAACATGCCTGGCCCATGGTGAATTTGTGCCTTCAATATTCCATGATCGCATTGTTCATGTCACTCTGCTTTTGATATGTTTCATTATCATTTAATGTCCATTGTCCATGCTAGCATTGATGGGATGGTTTGACCAGGGCTGGTAAGCTGGAAGGCTGCACCAGGCTCCAGTCTGATTTGGTGCGGTTTCTACAACTGGATGCCCTTCCTCATGCCAACCACTCTGAAAGTATAATGGGTGCTTCTACGTGCCACTGGCATGGGTGCCATTTGTATGACACTGGTATCTGCCATGACTGCAATTTTGCTTGGCTTGATGGGTCTTCTTCTCAAGCATGAAATAATAGCAAAGGTCTCCCTCATTGCCTCCGTGAGACCCAACACTTCTACAGTGATATTCAAAGCATTTTTCATGCTAATCCACATCTTCCTCACATATAACCGTGCAGCTAGGACAGTTGAAGAGATGGGCACCGAGATTGGTCTTGTACAGCTATACTTGGGAAACGTCTTTGGTGAACAGTAAAACCTACCACAGTTTATCAAATACTACATTAGAGATCATGGAACAAGGGATACAGTATATTAAGAGTTAGGAGTTCAAATCACACACAAGTAAACTATTACAGAAAAGTCATGGGGCTTTGATGATTATAGAAAAAAGCTCTAATGTGTTAATTTAATTCATTTATCTCCTACTTGTTTCAGTCATTAGATTGTGGCCATGCTGGGGCACTACCTTCAACTTTTAGTCAAATAAATTGACCTCAGGACTTTTTTTCTGTTGTTGTTTTGAGCCTATTATTCTATCAGTCTCTTTTGCCAAACTGCTAGATTATGGGGGACATAAATACACCAACAATGGTTGTCAAGCAGTGGTAGGGGACAAACAGAGAGAGGTGGGGGGCTTTTTTCAGTTTCCATCTGTCAAATCCACTCACAAGGCTTTGGTTGGCCTGAGGCTACTGTAGAAGATATTTACCCAAGGTGCCATGCAGTGGGATTGAACCAACAACCATGTGGTCGGGAAGCAAGATTCTTACTACACAGCCACACCCGCTCCTAATTAATAGACAATAATAACTCCAAAAGCAAGAGTTCTGAAGTTGGTCAAATCCAATTTAAATTCTTCAAATTTAATTTTTGGAACTAAATCAACTTATGTTGTGAGGAATATAGATTGAAATCAAAACCCATCCATAGTTTACCAATTCCTTGGTCTTACAAATTTGCCAGGAAATATATTCAGCATGGTAGCAAGTTTTTCCACATTCATGATGTTGGCTTTGGGGATTTAAGGAGGATGTGTGAGAGAGAGAGAGAGAGAGAGAGAGAGAGAGAGAGAGAGAGAGAGAGAGAGAGAGAGAGAGAGAGAGAGAGAGAGAGAGAGAGAGCGAGAGAGAGAGAAAGTACAGAGGAGTGGATGAAAGAACAGTAGTTTTACAAATGGAGTTTGATACATCTCCCATTCCGGGACACACTTCATAAAATAAAATTAAACAAGGGGAAAAAAACCCAGCACAGCACCTAGGACTTCCAAAACAGATTTTCACACTCAAAATGATCAAAGCCTGGAATAAACTATTCACATCAGTTGTTATCTGTCAGGATACTGCATCCTTCAAAAATCCCACGATTCCCAAAATTCCCCCAAAATACTCCTGACATGCCCATCCACCCTTTTCCCTTTATGGCTCTTATTCACTTATTCTTTTTGTACTTTGTTCTGTGTTTCCTACCTTTCATTGCTGTCTTTCTTTGACTTATTAGGGCTGTTTTCTGACCCCTCCTTTAACCTTTTCTGACAAATTGCAGTATACCTGAACTCTGAATACAATAAGTTCATTGTTATTGTTCTAAATATTTACCTTGCAAATGGTTTGGAGTAAATAAAATGAACAAGCTGACTCAAAGAACACAAGGCAATGTACGCGTGATATACAACTTACCAAACTTTGGCAAACATTGCCATTATACACTCTACTAAAAGAATATACCAGATTTTATGGTATACAAAACTCACATCATTTTCCCCCAAAATGTCTCAAAATGTTACACTTTGTGCAAAGATGGTTCTCCCATAAACTTCAATGTATTAGAAACTCGTTTTCAGGAATATGCACGACCAGAACCGTGGTACATCTAATCTGCCCATGTGTCTTTTACAGTATCAAATACAGTGTGTGTGTGTGTGTGTGTGTGTGTGTGTGTGTGTGTGTGTGTGTGTGTG
>NC_068981.1:197958299-197958554 GCF_001194135.2 Octopus bimaculoides | reverse complement strand
AAGGTCGGCAGAATAAGGTGGATGAGGAATTTTTTCCCAACCAAGCTCTTCGATCTTCTGAGATGTGATCTTTGCAGTGTGGGGCTGCGCATTGTCCTGATGAAACATCACTCCTTTTTGATTCACTAAAGCGGCCCAACACTGGGCCTCATGGAGGCAGTGACAAGAGACCAACACCTTTGGCAATATGCTATGCTTGAGAAAACTTATCAAGCCAAGTGAAACTGTAGTTGTGGCTGAAACCGGTGTCACATA